>NC_073395.1:19162474-19454974 GCF_028641065.1 Leucoraja erinaceus | reverse complement strand
CTGATGGACCACTGGTTGGTTTGCAGGGGGTTGGAGCTCGGGTCTCCCACCTGGAAAGCAGAGCAGCGAGGGAGAGCAGGACCGGCTCTGAAGATCTGGACATCTTCATCGGGTGTGAGCTGCCCAGTGTCGTTGTCAGCGCTCTGCTCAACTCGCTGAAAAGAGTGGCCAAAAATGTCAGCGCAGTCAGAGAGAAGGAAGGTGAGGAACTCTATCGCAGCATTTTGTTTGAGGGGGTGTGACAGGACTCATGGATTCAGATCCATGATGATGAAAGAAGGCACAGTAAATGACCTTGTCCCTGTATGATCTGAGACAAAATTATTTTTTTAAACACCTAATACTTTTGCTAATCTAGCCTGTTCGCTTGACATAGGGAATGTTAACAAATTTGGATAAGTAAACACTGTGGTATGTATATTGATTTCTCTAACTTCAAGTAATCCTTGCTTTTCTCTCGAACCTTCCCCCACCCTTGTTTTCCGACTGTTCACTGTCCTCCTAATTAATTTTATTGTTTGTATGCCTCGTTGTCACCTTCCCCTCAGCTAACAATGAACCATTCTACATTTCCTTGATCATCGTCTACTTTGACCGGTCATTTTCATACCTGATCACCTCCATGTCTCGTCTCGTCTCCCCTGACACTGTCTGACCCGAAACGTCACCCATTCCTTCTCTCCAGAGATGCTGCCTGTCCCGCTGAGTTACTCCAGCATTTTGTGTATATCTTTTCATCAAAAGACGTGTTCAGTTTGTTAAAGACCAGTCCATTTACTTCCAGTCCCCTGGTTTCCAAGAAGCAGACGAGATCTTGACATGTGTCAACAGCTGATGACCAAGTTCGAACCCAACTTGGATCAGGATCACCCAGTGAGTTTGAATACCTACATTGAATCTCTGCATATTGGTGGAAAAGTAGCATCAGATCGTAACGTTCAAACCAGTGGGTAATTAAGGATTGTTTTTCCTTTCAAGGGACACAATGATCCGGAGTACAAGGAACGGAGATTGCAGATCGCAGGTCTAGCACTGGGATACAAACAGTGAGCACACCTTGCCCCATTATTCATCTGTTTCAATGGTTCACAGAATAAAATAATCATAGCCCTTATAATGTTGTCAGTATAGTTTAGACACAAAAACGCTGGAGTAATTCTCTCTGGAGAAAAGGAATAGGTGACATTTCAGGTCAGAACCTTTCATCGGATTCCGAAGTGTATAAAGTGATGTCTTATGAAGAATT
This sequence comes from Leucoraja erinaceus, assembly GCF_028641065.1. NCBI lineage: Eukaryota > Metazoa > Chordata > Chondrichthyes > Rajiformes > Rajidae > Leucoraja > Leucoraja erinaceus. The sequence goes on along the minus strand of NC_073395.1, from coordinate 19,453,728 downwards.
CCAACCCGAAGCATCACCTATAACCATATAACCATATAACAATTACAGCACGGAAACAGGCCATCTCGGCCCTACAAGTCCGTGCCGAACAACTTTTTTCCCTTAGTCCCACCTGCCTGCGCTCATACCTATTCCTTTTCTCCACAGATGCTCTGACCCGCTGAATTACTCCAGCATTTTGTGTCTATCTTCGGTATAAACTGGCATCTACATAGCCTTCACAAATTAGTTTAGTTTATTTTAGTTCCGTTTATTACTGTCACGTCTACTAAGTTACAGTGACAAGCTTTTTGTTTGCATGCTATCTATCTAGTCAGCGAAAATGATTACAATCAAGCCGTCCGCGGTGTACAGATACAGGATAAAGGGAATAACAGTTAGTGCGACAGATCTGAGAGGAGATTAAGAAGAGCAGAGTACGTTTGAGAAATGCTGTTGTTTAAAATAAAGTTTTTAAAAGAGTGGAGCGATTGTAACGAGAGATCTTGATCATTGCCGTTTAGTTATTGCCATTTCACATTGCGTTGAATTTGGAATAGGAATTTGTTATAAATGCAATAGAATGTTTTTGTGAAAATTAATTGTCAACAAATAAGAATTGAGAGATATTTGATGCATTTGTTCCAACAGGGGAGAACCAATCCCAAGGGTGGAATACACAGCAAAGGAGATAGAGATCTGGTAAGGATCTATGTTGAATCTGTACATCTTGTATGTGCATGTGACAAATAAAGTTGACTTGAATCTTTGGAATGGATAGTGTGAATACACAGAGTCATTTACCCAGGGTAGAGGAATCAAGAACCAGAGTACATAGGTTGAGAAGAGATTTAGAAACATAGAAACATAGAAACATATAAAATAGGTGCATGAGGAGGCCATTCGGCCCTTCGAACCAGCACCGCCATTCATTGCGATCATGGCTGATCGTCCCCAATCAATAACCCGTGCCTGCCCTCTCCCCATATCCCTTGACTCCACTAGCCCCGAGAGCTCTATCTAACTCTCTCTTAACTACAGTGATTTGGTCTCCACTGCCCTCTGTGGCAGGGAATTCCATAAAATTCGCAACTCTCTGGGTGAAAACGTTTTTCCCCATCACAGTCTTCCCTTTATTCTAAGACTGTGGCCCCTGGTTCTGGACTCGCCCAACATTGGGAACATTTTTCCTGCATCTAGCTTGACCAGTCCTTTTATAATTTTATATGTTTCTATTTAAGAAGAACCTGAAGGGCACATTTTTTCATTCAGAAGGTGGGTGTATGGAATGAGCTGCCAGAGGAGGTTTAGGCAGGTACAATAGCAGCATTTAAAATATATTTGAACAAGTACATGGATAGGAAAGTTTTAGAAGGATATTGGCCAAATGCAGGCAGGTGAGACTATACATGGGGCATATTGGTTGGCACGGGCAAGTGGACCAAAAGGTCTGTTATCATGCCGCAAGACAAATGAGGTTTTTGTTACAAACAAGAAAGCCACGATGCAGCGCTGTACGTCTTTGATTAGACAGCATTTGGGGTATTACGTATATTTCTTGTTATCCGATTACAGAAATGATGTGGCAGCTCTGGGGAGAGTGCTGGAGGTTTACTAGAATGCTATCTAGAATAGCTATGCGGAAAGATGGGACAAACTTGCATTGTTTTCTCTGGAATGTTGGAGATTGAGGGGAGACCTAGGTGCCAAGTTGAACTAAACCCCACTGCAATCTTATTTTGCCCTTAATATCCTTGTGATCGTGAGAGGTTACCAATAATTGGAGAACACAATGTTGTAAACTACCCCAGCGTAAGTTATTTTATACATAATTTACGCTGGGGACTGCACATTGGCGCAGCTTACAGCGCCAGAGACCCGGGTTTGATCCTGACTACGGGTGCTGACTGTACAGAGTCTGTTCTCCCCCTGTGGCCGCATGGGTTTTCACCGGGTGCTCCGGTTTCCTCCCACATTCCAAAGACATGCAGATTCGTAGGTTAATTAGCTTCTGTCAATTGTCAACGGTGTGTAGGATGTAAGTGTAAAGGTGATCGTTGGTCAGCGTGGACTCTGTGGGCTGAAGGGCCTGTTTCCACACTGTATCACAAAATGAAAGGGTTTCAACCCAAAACGTCACCAATTCATGTTCTCCAGAATTGCTGCCTGACCAACTGAATTACTCCAGCACATGGTGTTCTGTTATGTAAACTAGCATCTGCATTTCTTTGTTTTTGCCATTATGTGTTGACTATTCTAGGAAGGTGGTCTACACTAAGTTGACCACTTTGTACCCAAGTCATGCCTGCAAACAATTTTTGGATGCCTTCCGGTTGCTGGAGCAGCAGTGTGGTTACCGAGCGGACAACATCCCACAACTTCAGGACGTCTCCGTGTTCTTGCAAGGCAGGTATTGCGTAGCAGGGCGGTTCAGAACCATGGGGACTGTGGCAGGGAATTGGCTCACCGTGACAGTGTGGTCCTTCCTTTCCTAGACAGGACAGGCTTTCAGCTGCGACCTGTGGCCGGACTCCTCTCCGCTCGAGATTTCCTGGCCAGCCTGGCATTCAGTGTCTTTCAGTGCACGCAGTACATCCGCCACCCTACATCTCCAATGCACTCCCCGGAACCGTAAGCATTTTAGTGTGTGTGGTGTGAATGTGTGAGTGTGTGTGAGTGTATGTGATAGTGTACGAGTGTGAGTGTGTGTGAGTGTGAATGGACTTGTGCGTGAGTGCGAGAGTGAGTGAGGCGTTAAAGCACCAGCTTTAAGGTGAGAGGGGGCAAAGTTTAAAGGATATGTGCGGTACAAGTTTTTTTACGCAGAGGTTGGGGAGTGCCTGGAACGCACTGCCATGTGCGGTGGTGGTAGAGTCAGAAACGATTATGTTTTTTACGGGTTTTTTTGGATAGGCACAGGGATAGGAAGGGAATGGGGAGATGTGGTACATGTGCAGGTTGATAAGAGTTGGTCTTGAACGAAGGGCCTGTTCGTGTTCATATTATAATCAGGTTCGGGGCATTTGTCACCCTTCAGAAGCGAATGGTCAGTCAGGAAGTTCTGACAAGCCTTAATAAAAGGAACATTGTGGACACGAATTGATATTTATAATGAAGCTAACACCGTGCTTTCTCCTTCTTTCAAGAGACTGTTGCCATGAGTTACTGGGCCATGTTCCCATGTTGGCAGATGCAGAATTTGCTCAGTTCTCCCAGGTAAAGCTTGCTACTCCCTCTGCTCATTTGTGTATGTCTAAATTCCTATTGAACGGGGTGATTTTAGCTCTGATCCCAACTCTTCTGGCAATGAGTTCCAGATTAATTTAGTTTAGTTTAGAGATACAGCGTGGAAAAGGGCCATTTGGCCCACCGAGTCCGTGCACACTTACACTATCCTACACACACTAGGGGCAGTTTACCAAATTATACCAAAGCAAATTTGCCTACAAACCTGTACGGACGAGGAGCACGGGAGGAAACCGGGATATCCCCGAGGAAACCCACGCAGGTCACGGGGAGAACGTACAAACCCCGTACAGGCAGCGTCCATAGTCATGATGGGACCCGGGTGTCTGGCGCTGTGGCAGCAACTCTACCGCTGCGCCACCGTGCCGCCCCAAATAGATGTGAGTGGTTTCGGATGTCGCTCACACTCGAGTCATGAACCTATCCCTCGGATCTCCTTTAAAATTCCATCCTATTTTCTTGTTTCCCTATAGCAGCATCTGCTATTTAGAGATACAGCATGGAAACAAGCCCTTCGACCCACCCAGCACACGCTGACCATTGATCACCCATTCACACTCATTCCATGTTATCTCGCTTTCTCATCCACTCCTTCTATACTAGGGGCAATTTACTGAAGCCAATTAACCTACATTCCCAATTTTGGGAAGTGGGATGAAACCGGGGCACCTGGAGGAAACCCACGCGCTACAGGGAGAACGGGCAAACTCCGCACACAGAAATCACCCGAGGTCAGGATCAAACCCGGGTGCCTGGCGCTGCGAGACAGCAGCTCTACCCGCTGCGCAAGTGTCATGTGGCTTTATGAAAACTCTAACACAAGTAGTCTCATTTCTCCCCGTGAAGCAAATCAGTCTTCCTATCAATTATCGGTGACTCCCCCATTTCACCGACTCACTGGTCACACGGGTCCCTGACCACTGAATGTAATGTTATTTCTTTTTTCCATAACCTTCAGGAACTTGGCCTTGCATCACTTGGAGCAGCAGATGAAGATATCGAGAAACTGTCCACCGTGAGTAATTAAGACATTCGTTAAGGTGAATGCACAGGCTTTTACCCAGAGTAGGGGAAGCAAGAACCAGACGGCATAGGTTTTAGGTAAGTGGGATAAAATTTAATGGAAACCTAGTGGGCAACATTATCTCAGAATATGCCAGTAGATAGAAACACGAAACTGCAGATGCTGGACTATACCAACGATAGACACAACGTGTTGGAGTAACTCAGCATCTCTGGAGAACACATATTATGTGATGAAACGGGTGGAGACCCTTCCTTCTTCAGACAGAGGAGGTAATTGGAGCAAATTCAATAATAACATTTAGAATCAGAGTCATACAGCATGGAAACGGGCCCTTCAGCCCAACTTGCTCATGCCAAACCAAGATGCATCATCTACACTAGTCCCATTTGCCCACGTTTGGCCCATATCCCTCTAAGCCGTTCCTATCCATCTACCTGTCCAAATGTCTTTTAAATGGATATAGATGGATACGTACCTTTTATCCGGGTTGGGGAATCTAGATCTAGAGAGCAAAAGATTAGTGAGAGGGGAAAGATGTCAGATGGGCTTGGAGTTGCCAAACCAGGCGGTGAAGCAGTCAGGATGCTCTCACCACCTGTAGAAGATTTGGCAACGCATCGAATCTGCTCAATGTGTTTGTTTCTGCAGCTTTACTGGTTTACAATAGAGTTTGGTCTCTGTAAACAGAATGGAGCTCTGAAGGCCTACGGAGCTGGTCTGCTCTCTTCATATGGGGAGCTAATGGTGAGAAAACGGCTGTACCGAGAGAAATGTCCCACAGTGTGGCGCTCCCTCAATTCCCACGGTGTGGCGCTCCCTCAGTAACGCCCCTCCCACAGTGTGGCGCTCCCTCACAAACGCTCCTACCACAGTGGCGCTCCCTCTGTAACGCCCCTCCCACAGTGCGGCGCTCCCTCAGTAACGCCCCTCCCACAGTGTGGCGCTCCCTCATTACTGCCAACCAAGGTGCGGCGCTCCCTCAGTAACACCCCTCCCACAATGCGGCGCTCCCTCTGCACTGCCCAGACATTAGGACTCACACCGCTTCTCTGTTATACAGTACGCTCTCTCAGGGCAGCCCCAATACAAAGACTTTGACCCCCAGTTGATCGCCCACTTGAACTATCAAGACCAGACCTACCAACCAGCCTACTTTGTGGCAGAGAGCTTCGAAGACGCAAAATCCAAACTCTGGTAAGACCCCAACAAAACCCCGGCTCCCTCACCAACCGCTGGCGATAGAACATAAGACAATAGCCAATAGACAATAGGTGCAGGGGTAGGCCATTCGGCCCTTCGAGCCAGCACCGCCATTCAATGTGATCATGGCTGATCATTCCCAATCAATACCCCGTTCCTGCCTTCTCCCCATATCCCCTGACTCCGCTATAAGGTGACGTGCATTGCTGTAGCGCCTGTCACATTCCAGGATACCACATGCTGTTTTTCAGCCAATTAAATGGTGGAGTCACAATTGGATCCAGCCAATCAGAATCCAGCCTACCCTGGCTAAAACACTCTGCATTCACCCTGTCTATTCCCCTCGTCAATATTTATACACCTCTATAAGATCATCCATCAGTCTCCTGTACTGCAAGGAATAAAGACTTAGCCTGCCCAACCTTTCCCAATAGTTCAAGCCCTTGATTCCTGGCAACAGCCTCGTATATCTTCCCTGCACTCTTTCCACATTAATACAATCTTTCTTATCTTATAAAATAATACAATATTTTGTCTTACCAACTTTATTTTCTAACTATCTACCCTTGCTTCAATCTCTCCCAATGCTGGATACATCCCCTTAGGATCACATATGCGTCAATGATATATGAATAGGAAGGTAGACACAAAATGCTGGAGAAACTCAGCGGGTGAGGCAGCATCTATGGAGAGAAGGAATTGGTGACGTTTCAGGTTGAGTCCCTTCTTTAGATTGACAGGGGAGGGGGTAGGACAAAGAAAAAAATGTAGGCGGTGGGACTAGTGGGGGAGGGGAATGAAGAGAGTGAGCAAGGGCTACCTGTAGTTAGAGAAGTCAATGTTCATACCGCTGGGGTGTAAACTACCCAAGCGAAATGTGAGGTGCCCCAGGAGGCCCAGGACAGAAAGGTCAGATTGGGAAAGGGTTGAGTGGGAGATGGCCAAATGTGACTCGCACCCCGCTCATCCCTTCTTCTCCCCTCCCATCAAGCAGAAGATACAAAAGCTTGAAAGTATGTACCACCAGATTCAGGAACATCTTCCCCGCCGAGATCAGACTACTGAACGGTCCTCTCACAAGCTAGGCTATGTCCCACATCTCCCACCCTATTTCATTGCAGACCTTGCATTTTTCAAAACCTGCACTTTCTCTGTACCTGTGATAGTGTAATGCTGTAACACTATATTCTGCACTCTGGTATTTTTCTCCATACACATGATAACAATAAACCAATACCAAGTTGCTTCTCCCTAGTGGTCACACAGATTTTTGGAGGACACCTTTCTCCAAGAGCCTTCGGCCCATCGAGTCCACGCCGACCAGCAGTCAGCCCATACACTAACACTTTCCCACACACCAGGGACAATTTACAATTTTACCGAAGCCAGTTAACCTACACACCTGGAAATTTTTGGGATGTTGGAGGATACTGGAGCACCTGGAGAAAACCCATGCGGTCACAGGCAGAACGTACAAATTCCGCCTAGACAGCACCCGTAGTCAGGATCGAACCCGGGTCTCCGACACTGTGAGGCAACAACTCTACCACTGCGCCATTGTGCCGTGCTAAACGTGACAATAATAAACCAATACCTAATGCAACCTTTCATTGTTACGTTGACCTTGCATTTTGTTTTTTGAGCAGGGCGTATGCCTCCAATATCAGGAAGCCATTCTCACTGCGTTATCGTCCACAAACCTGGAGTGTGGAGATACGCGACAGGCCAGACACGGGCAAGGATGCACTGACCCATTGCAGGGAGGACCTCAACAAACTCTACTTCGCTCATGATAAACCTTCTTAAACAAGTTGTTCCCACGGTGGCAATGGGCAGGTTGACATTTGTTGGATTTCGCTCCTGGGAACTTAGCCATGATCTTATCAAAGCACCCAGAGATATAATGAATAGTCCAGGTTCTTTATGATATCATGAATGTGTTCCTGAATGTAGAGTTTAAGCTGCTGAGATTATGTCTGAGTAACTGTGACTGGGTCTAAAATGTCTAGTGTTAGGTGTATGTCCATGTAGAGAGAGTCATAGAGCCTTACTGCATGGAAACAGGCCCTTTGGACCAATGTACTAGCCAACATGTGCCAGCTACACTCGTCCCACCTAGAGTTTGGCCTATTCACCTGTAAACCTGTTATATCCATGGACTTGTCTAAATGTTTCTTAAACGTTATGATAGTACCTGCCTCAACTATCTCCTCCAGCAGCTCGTTCCATACACCCACCAAACAGTGTAAAAAAAGTTACCCCTCAGTTTCCTATTTAATAATGCTCCCCCCTCATCTTAAACCTATGTCCTCTGGTTCTCGAGGGAAAGAGAGCTCGGAGAGATATTTATTTCCATTCCCTAATTGCCCCTTCTACAGGTGGTAAAGAAACATCACCTTGATGTGCTGCGGTCAGCCCTGTTGAAGGTGCCCCCATTGAGGTGATGTGGAGGGAGATTCCCAGGCTATGGCCCAGTGATGCTAAAATACCTGTGTTGTACGACCCAGCCGGGAGTTTACCTGAGATTGCTGCCCTTGGCACAGGCTCACATAATGGTTAGAGCAGTGAAGGAGGACATTTGGCCCATTGAGTCTGTATTAGCATTGACTCTGTAGGCTGGTCCCAGTCTCCTCTCAGATCTGCAAACGTTTCTCCTTCAGATACTTATCCTGCCTCATAATTCGAACTGCTTCCTCTAGTTCCCAGACCGTGTATTCCAAACCAGACCAGGCATCCGTGACTTGGAGGTCTTGTGAAGGAACATTGGAGCTGACAATATATAGATTGTAGATGGCACATGCTGTGGCCTCAGTGCGGACTTATGTACACTTGTATGTCTGTGTGTGTGCGCATGCATATTTGTGTGTGTGCATTAAGTGCATGTGTAAGTGCATGATTGTGTGTATGTGTCTGCACATATGTGTATGTGTGTGCATGTTTGTGTGTGCATATGTTTGTACATGGGTTGGACAGGCTAGATGCAGGAAGATTGTTCCCGATGTTGGGGAAGTCCAGGACAAGGGGTCACAGTTTAAGGATAAGGGGGAAATCTTTTAGGACCGAGATGAGGAAAATATTTTTCACACAGAGAGTGGTGAATCTCTGGAATTCTCTGCCACAGAAGGTAGTTGAGGCCAGTTCATTGGCTATATTTAAGAGGGAGTTAGATGTGGCCCTTGTGGCTAAACGGATCAGGGGGTATGGAGAGTAGACAGGTACAGGATACTGAGTTGGATGATCAGCCATGATCATATTGAATGGCGGTACAAGCTCGAAGGGCCGAATGGCCTACTCCTGCACCTATTTTCTATGTTTCTATGTACATTTGAGTGCTTCTGTGTGTGTATCTACAGTATGTATCTCTGTGTGTCTGTGTATGTTTGTTTGTGTGTGTGGCTGAGTGTGAGTGTACACATGCTTGTTTGTGTGCATGTATGTGAAGATGCATGTGCCTGTGTGTGCACATGAATGAATGTATGCCTGCATGTGCCAACATCCATGTTCGTGTCTATACACATGTGTGTTCATGAATGTAAATATTAATTTGTCATGATAATCTGTGATAATTAGGAAGTTTGTTGATTTAGGCAGCAGTCAATTTTACAGCCATTTAATTTCGACTTTGCAAAATCAAAATACTGCTGGAGCTGGATATGGAAAGATCTTGTCCTACTGTTAAAAGTTATTTGTTGGATATAATAGTTACAATAAATGCCAACATGGAATAATAATGTGTGCATTCTGTTTATCCCTGGCCCGTGGTCATTAGTGCTCTGACTGGGCCACCTGGGAATGGTGGGGTAGACCTTTCATCCTGTTGGAGATTGGGTGAAGGTTTCCCCAAGGCACTGCTGGTAGGGAGACCCAGTACTCTCTTTTAGGGTAGAAGATTCTCACACTTTGTCACACACCTTCTATCAGTGAGCCAGTTATGAATGCAGACAACCAAGTTGCATTGGCAGCACAGTGGCACAGCGGTAGAGTTGTGCCTCACAGCGCCAGAGACTCGTGTTCGATGCTCTCTGTGCGGAATTTGTACATTATCTCTGTGGCAGCGTGGGTTTCCCCCAGGTGGTCTGGTTTCCTCCACATCCCAAAGACGTGCAGGTTTGTAGTTTAATTGGCTCCGGTAAACATTGTAAATTGTCCCTAGTGTGTAGGATAGTGTAAGTGTACTGGGATCGCTTGTCAGTTCAGTCTCAGTGGGCCGAAGGGCCTGTTTCCGTGTTGGATCTCTAGTCTAAAGTAAATTTTAAAGTCTAAGGGAAAGTTACTGTCAATTCCATACATCTTAATCTTCTAGATCAGCCTATGATGGGGAACTTCTTCAACTGCCTAACTCCATGTAGACAATACATATACTTCCTACCCTCATAAATCACCGATTTCAACAATACCATGTTCTGCTGTTGATTGGAGCGATGTCTTGTTATCCCCAATTTTACCACAGGGTGGCAGGCATTGCTTAAACATGGCCTGGTTCTGACTGGCCAGTTTATTGGCATCTTTAGACTTTTGACTTCAGAGATACAGAGCGAAAACAGGCCCTTCGGCCCACCGAGTCCGCACAGACCAGCAATCACCTCGTACACTGCCACTATCCAACCACTGGGGACAATCTACAATTCAATCAAAGCTATGTAACCTACAAATATGTACATATTTGGATTGTGGGAGGACACTGGAGCACCCGGAGAAACCCACGCGGTCACAGTGAAAACTACAAACTCCCTACAGCCAGCACCCGTAGTCAGGATCGAACCTGGGTCTCTGGCGCTGTGAGGCAGGAAAAAAACCCGAGCACTGTACAACCGTGCCACAGTGAGGTACAGATACAATGAAAGCCTTGAGCAAAACACAAAGTGACGGAGGAACTCAGCAGGTCAGGCAGCTTATCTAGTCTAGTCTAAGAAGTTCAAGTCTAATTACCATGCACACAAGAGTGACACAGCTGCTACCTCACGGCGACAGAGACCCGGGTTCTGACTTCGGGTGCTGTCTGTGTATGTTCTTCCTGTGATCGCGTGGGTTTCCCCCGGATGCTCCGGTTTTCCCCCAAACCCCAGAGTACGTGCAGGTATTGTCATCTGTAAAATTGTCACTAGTGCGTAGGGTATGGATGCGAAACTAGTATCGTACTAGTGTGAACGGGTGATTCATGGTCAGTGTGGATTTGGAGGGCCTGTTTTCATGCATTTCCATGTACCTCTAAACTAAACTAAACTAAAGCGGGGTATAGGAACTTAGTGGACCAGGCAGGTGGGGATAGGAAGGGAGATGGGAATGGAGTACAGGAGAGAGGAGGGGGAGAGGAATTCGACGGAGAGGTGAGGTAGGGAGAGAGGAAGAGGAGGGAGATGAGAGGATGGAGAGAGGAGATGAGCAGGTGGAGCAGGGGGGGGGGGGGGTTGAGAGAGGGGAGGAGAGGAGAAGGGATGGGCGGATGGAGCAGGGAGGGGGGGAGGGGTGTGAAAGGGAGAGGGTGGGAAAGGGAGAGGGTGTGATAGGGAGAGGGTTGGTGGAGGGAGAGGTCTGAGGGGTGAGCTCGTCAGCTGCCCTTGAAACAAGCCCAGACACGCGTGGAGCGAGTCGGCCTCCCTCCCTCCCACCCCCGGCGGCCGGAGCAGACTGGGGCCGCGCGTCTCCGGCGGGGGCTCCGCTGCGCTCAGGCGGGGCCGGGGGTAAAGGAATATCCGGGAGATATCCGTCTGTGCCGGCACCTCCTCACCCCGGCAGTGTACGGCCGGCAACGCGGCTCACATCCACCCCGTGACAGCGTCAATGAGCAGGAACGCAGCTACAGGGAGCCGAGGAAAGGTAGCCGTTAATGAATTGCCTTAGATGCTTAGCTTAAGAGTTGTTGGCAGAAATATAACAATAATACTGCACTGTTGTTTATGCTGTGGAGATTAATCCAGGCACGATGCCGCACTCTTTGGGTGAAAGTTATACTAAATGAAAGAATTGCTTAATAGTTTCAAGTGGGGCGGGTAGTTTACGCTTGAAATCTGGATGTTTCTTGGAGTTTAAGTGATTACAAAGAGTTGGGATAGAGACACAAGGAACTTCAGGTGTTTTGATGCTGGAGCAAAACACAAAGTACTGGAGGAACTCAGTGGGTCAGGAATGGACAGGCGATGTTTCAGGTCGGGACGCTCTCTATTTGCCTGCACAGATGCTGCCCGGCCCGCTGAGTTCCTCCAGCACTCTGTGCTACACTGGGACGCGCTGGGGTTGCGACGTTTGGTCTAATTTCAATTCAATGCCCAGCCTTGAAGCGACCGAATCTCCGCGGGAGGAACGGGCTGGGCGTTAACAAGGGCGTTAGATTCATTCCTCATTCGTGTTGAGCAAAATGACAATTCTTTATCACTGCCTATCAACCTCTCCGGCTAACGAAATTAACTCCGCGCTCGGAATTTAGTTGTTTGGAGGTTTAAAAAAAAATGCAATTCCAATTTCCTGGCCACCAAGCCAAGTTTTTTTTTCCCCTTAACCTGATTTGACATTGAACGCAAGATAGACACAAAAAACTGTAGTAACTCCGCAGGTCAGGCAGCATCTCTGGAGGAAGGGAAGAGGTGACGTTTCGGATCTAGACCCTTCTTGAGAAATCTGAAGAAGATACACACACACACACACACACACACACACACACACACACACACACACACACACACACACACAGACACACACACACACACACACACACACACACACACACACACAGACACACACACAGACACACACACAGACACACACACACACAGACACACACACACACACACACACACACACACACACACACACACACACACACACACACACACACACACACACACACACACACACACACACACACAGAGACACACACACACACACACACACACACACACACACACACACACACACACACACACACACACACCGACACACACACACCGACACACACACACACACACACACACACACAGACACACACACAGACACACACACAGACACACACACACACACACACACACACACACACACACACCGACACACACACACAGACACACACACACACACACACATCTAAACACACACACACACACACACACACACATAAACACACACACACATACACACACACACACACACACACACATGTTATAGGAGTACAAGTAAGCCATTCGGTCCATCCAGTCTACTCCGCCATTCAATCATAGCTGATCCCTGTCTCCTATTCCCATTTTCCTGCGCTCTCCCCATAACCCTTGACACCCGGGAGGTCAACTATTCTTTTTTTCCCAGAGATGCTGCCTGACCTGATGAGTTACTCCAGCTTTTTGTGTCTATCTTCGGTTTAAACCAGCATCTGTGGTTCCTTCTTTGACATTGATTCCCCAGTCCTTTAGATGTCAATTCACAATCTGATTCCTTGGGGAGGTTACGATCTTCCCTTTCCAATGCCCAAAGCCTGATTCCCTCTGGAAATGGGGCACCTTTCTCACCAGTAACTTGCTGGGTAAAGGAATAGTTAGACCAAGACGCACCTACCTGTGAGATGGTTACCTGTCAGAGCAGAGTCTGTGTGAACCAGGGGAACCTGAGGCATGTGAGATACACTAAGAATCAACAGCTACTTGAGAGGCAACTTTTTTACACTGAAGGTGGTGGGTATATGGAATGAGGAGGTAGATGAGGCAGGTACTATACATAACATTTGGGCAGGTGCATGGATAGGATAGGTTTAGTAGCTGCACAACGGTTGAGTTGCTGCCTTACAGTGCCAGAGACCCAGGTTTGTTCCTCACCTCAGTTACTGTCTGTACGGAATTTGCACATTCTCCCTGTGACCGCGTGGGTTTCCTCCCACATTGCAAAGACGTGCAGGTTTGCAGGTTAACTGGTGTTGGTAAATTGTCCCTAGTGTGTGGGATAGAACTAGCATTTGGGTGCTCGTTGGTCAGTGTTGGCTCTGTGGGCCGAAGGGCCTGTTTCCACGCTGTATCTCTAAAACTAAAACTAAAAGACAGATATGGGCCAAACACAAGCAGGTGGGACTAGTAGTTGGGGAATGTTGATTGGCATAGGCAGGTTGGGCTGAAGGGCCTGTTTCCACACTCCATGACTCTGTGTGTTGGTGTGCAAGGAGATGAGGTTAGAGAATGGGACACCACCGGGTGTAACGTACATGGAGAGTAGATGAGCCCTTGATGTGAGCCAAGTGCATGCTCATATTGAGAGAGCTCCGTCATTCAAATATAGAACACAGAACCATATAATTATGTATCTATCTATGTATCTAGTGGAAACATCTTCTCCACATCCACTCTGTCCAGGCCTTTCACTATTCAGTAAGTTTCAATGAGGTTCCCCCTTATCTTTCTAAACTCCAGCAAGTACAGGCCCAGTGCCGTCAACCCAAACATCCCTGGGATCAATCTCGTAAACCTCCTCTGGACTCTCTCCAACGCCAGCACATCCTTCCTCAGATATGGGGCACAAAAATCCAGGAGGTTTCAGTGATTAGGTTTGGTAGTGATTATTGGAGTGGAATTGGAGATCTTGGAGCACTCCAGGGTTGTGGGAGAAGAAGGTTCGGCAATGGGGAGGAGATGGTGGGGAGATTATATTTCACTGGAAAACAAGAACGTAGGCTTTAAAAATCAGAGGTATTGCGTAACCAGCAGACAGCACAGGCTGGGGTGAAAGGCGAATGGGACAGAGTGCATGTTAGGACACTGCCTGTATTTTGGATGAGCTCAAGGTTTCGGCTGAAATGCTCTGACGGCAGTCCACGCTAGCCAAACATAGTCTGCTGGGCGACGCAGTGGTGCACAGTGACTATTATCTCCTATCTCCACAGGCCGCTAGGATGGTGCTGCACTCCTGCCTCTCTGTGCTCTACCTGATGCTGTGTGCACTGGCCGTGAGCGGGGTGAGAGCCAGCCCAGAGACCCTGTGCGGGGCCGAGCTCGTGGATGCTCTGCAGTTCGTCTGTGGCGAACGAGGATTCTACTTCAGTAAGTTCAACTCCTTCCTACATCGGTTGCTGTGCTTGAGAATCTCTCCCTCTCTCTCTCTCTCTCTCTCTCTCTCTCTCTTCTTACTTACAGATTCAAGATTTAGAAGGAACATTTTTAATAGGACAACTTTTTCACACAGTGGGTGCTGGGTATATGGAATGACCTGTGGAGGAGATAGTGAGGCTGTACTATAACAGCATTTAAAGGATACTTGGACAGGTGCATGGGTAGGAATAGTGAGAAGGATGTGGGCCAAACATGGGCAGGTGGGATTACTGAAGATGGCGCATCTTGGTGGCATGAGCAAGTTGGACTGAAGGGCCTGATTCCTGACATTTACTCCCCTGGGGTTTGGTTGAGAAGTCGGCTGTTCACTGCATTATTCAACTGCATTCACAATTTGTCAGTTAGATCTATCTGCACCAACCCCTAGATTTTTTACCAGGGTGGAAATGTCAAAGACTAGAGGGCATAACTTTAAGATGAGATGCAAGGAATTACAGATGACGGGTTTACATACAAAGGACTCAAAGTACTAGAGTAGCTCAGTCGGTCAGTCAGCATTTCTGGAGAACATGGATAGGTGACGTTTTGGGGCTGAAGAAACGTTTTGACGCAAAGCCTCATTTATCCATATTCTCCAGAGACGCTGCCTGACCCATCGTGTTACTTCAGCATTTTATGTCTTTTCGAGCTTTTAGCAGTTTGAAAAAGATGTGCGGGGAAAATTTAAAAGATGTTTAAAAGAAATGTGCGGGACAAGTTTTTTTTGGGGGGGTGCCTGGAAAGGGCTGTCAGGGGTGGTGGTGGGGGTAGATACGATAGTGGAGTTTAAGAGGCTTTTAGATTGGCACATGGATATGCAGGGAATGGAGAGATATGGATTATGTCAAGGTACAGAAGATTTGTGTACGCCATAATCATATTGAATGGCGGTGCAGGCTCAAAGGGCCGAATGGCCTGCTCCTGCACCTATTTTCTATGTTTCTATGTTTCTATTAGTTTTATATTGGCATCATGTTCATTGTGGGCAGAAGGGCCTGTTCCTGTGCTGTACTGTTCTATGTTCTACAATTACTGTTTCCCTATGTTCAATGTTGTCTTCTCTTGTAGGTTAAAGTCATGTTCATAGAGGGTCTGATGTATGGTTGTCCTATCATTAAGTTCTTTTCATGGCATTTAAACTTGCATCAGTTGTGTGTGTCGGTTTTGTGCGAGCTTAGTTTAGATAGTTTAGTTTAGAGATACCGAGCTGAAACGGGATCTTCGGCTCGCCGATTCCACACCGACCAGCACATAAGCTCCATCCTACACATACTAAAGACATTAAACATTTATACCAAGCCAATTAACCTATAAATCTGTGCGTCTTTGGAGTGTGGGAGGAAACCGAAGATCTTGGAGAAAACCCATGCAGGTCATGGTGAGAACGTACAAACTGAGAAGGGTGTCGAAGGGAGAAGGGACCCAAAAGACCACCTATCCATGTTCTCCAGACATGCTGCCCGACCCACTGATGTATTCCAGCACTTTGTGCCTTCTTTTCAGAAAATTTGGAAAGTTGATTAGAGTGTGAGGAGAATACAAAGTGTAATTAATGTAGTGTTGGTGTAAGCGCAGGGTTGGTGGTCAGTACAGATTCGGTGAGTGCCTCTCTGTATGATTTTTAAGATAAACATGGAGAAACATAGAAAATATGTGCAGGAGTAGGTCATTCGGCCCTTCGAGCCTGCACCACCATTCAATATGATCATGGCTGATCATCCAACTCAGTATTCTGTACCTGCCTTCTCTCCATACCCCCTGATCCCTTTAGCCACAAGGGCCACATCCTCTCTTAAAACTCCCTCTTAAATATACCCAATGAACTGGCCTGAACTACCTTCTGTGGCAGAAGGTAAAACCTGGCTTGTGATTCCACAACGTCCTAACTTATCCTTTCCTGCAACCCAACATTTCTACTTCATCTCCATATCTGATTTGCCTCAGTAACCATCGATGGAAGGCCAGCCATTCAGTCTATTTTAGGCTGAGATTAGTATTCTCAGTCTTGAATAAACTCAGTGGTGAACAACGAACATCATACAGCACAGTGACCGGCACTCCGGCCCACAATGTCTGTGCCGAACATGATGCAGAATTAATCTAGTCTCCCCTGCCTGCACATGATTCATATCCCTCCATTCTCATGAGCCTCTTAAATGTCACTATTGTATCTGCCTTCACCATCTCCCCGGCAGGGTGTTCCACCTACAACATCCCATACATCTCCTTTAAACTTTGTCCCCTCACCTTAATGCTATATCATAAAGTCATTGAGTCATACATCATGGAAACAGGCCCTTTGGCCCAACTTGCCCATGCCGACCAAGGTGAACCATCTATACTAGTCCCACTTGCCTTTGTTTGGCCCATATCCCTCTAAACCTACGCCCTCTAGTCTTTGATATTTTCAACCTTCTACCCTTTCTATGCCCATCATAATTTTATATACTTCTATCAAATCTCCTTTATCCTCTGATCTTCCAGACAAAACATTCCAACATCTCCTTTTAGCTAAAACCCTCTAATTCAGACATCATTCTGGTAAACCTCTTCCACACCCTCTTCAAAGCCTCAGCATCTTGTTAGTATCCACAGCCTCCAGCGTAGAAAATTCCAAAGAGAGACACAAAATGCTGAAGTAACTCTGAAGAGAAGGAAGAGAAGGAATGGGTGACGTTTCTGGTTGAGCCACTTCTTCTTGTGGGAGGGAAGAGGAGATGAGTCTATCTAGAAAATTGCAAAGCTATGCCGTCTCCTCATTGACTCTCTGCTCCCTGGATCTAGGCATGTTCATCTGACGAAATTTTGGAGAGGGTGCTGAGAAGGTTTGCCCGAATGATGCCTGGGCTAGTCATTAGCCACAGGGAGAGATTGGACAGACTTGGATTATTTTATCTGCAACACTCGAGGTTGTGGGGAGTTCCGATAGAAGTTTATACAATTGAGAGGCATAGATGGAACAATCAAATACCAGATGCATAGCTTTTGGGTGAGAGGGGCAAAGTTTAAAGGAGGTGTGAGGGCAAATGTTTTATTACAGAACGAGTGACGAGTGCCTGAAGCGTGCTGCCAAGGGTAGCAATGGGAGAAGATAAGATAGTGGCATTTAAGAGATGTTTGGATTGGCATGTGGATATGTAGGGGATGGAGAGATATGGATTGTTTGCAGGAAGATAGGAGGTTATCTTGGCATCATGTTCAGCACAGATATTGTGGACCGAAGGGTCTATTCATGTGCTGTCATGTTCTATGTTTCATGAAACAACTCTTTAGCAATCACAGTGAATTTCTGAAATTCTGAAGAAGGATCTCGACCCAAAACGTCATTCATTCCTTCTCTCCAAAGATGCTGCCAGTCCAGCAGATTTACTCCAGGGTCTATCTTCGGTGTAAACCAGCATCTGCAGTTCCTTCCTACACAATGAATTTACAAATGGTCTGAAATCCACCTGATAGAGCCGCACTGTAGTAACGCACCTCAGATTCTTGGTCAGAGCTTGCCAGACCTGTGATCTTTGTCACCAAGAAGGCACATGTGAACTTGCCTCTTCTGGAGACGTTGCCTTTCCTTTATCTCAACCACTCTGTGGAAGCAACTCAGCAAGTGATTGATTTGCCACCGTAAAGCACCGCAGCTGGTAGACCCACTGCCCCACAGTGCCAGAGACACGGGTTTGATCCTGAACTCGGGTTATAACTGTGCAGAGTTTGCACGTTCTCCCGAGAGAACAATCCTCACCTCCCATCTACTGCACTGGAGACACTCGGAATATCTTTAAGCTGGACTTGATCTTGCACTAAACGTTATTCCCTTTATTCTGTATCTGTACACTGTGGGTGACTTGATTATAATCATGTATTGTCCTTCTGCTGACTGGATCGCATGGAACAAGAAGCATTTCACTGTACCTCAGTACACGTGACAATAAACTAAACTAAACCAACCAAACTCCCTGTGACAGTGTGGGTTTCCTCCGGATGCTCCGGTTTCCTCCCACATCCCAAAGGCGTGCGGGTTTGTAGGTTCATTGGTCTCTGTAAATTGCCCCTGGTGTGTAGGGAGTGGATGTGGAAGTGGGATAACATGGAACTCGTGTGATCAAGTGATCGATGGTCAGCATGGGCTCAGTGGGCCAAAGGGCCTGGTTCCCTTGTGTATCTTTCAAACAAACTGTGGCCCTTGTCAGTCACGGCCACATCCTGTGAATTAATTTTATAAAAGTATTTGTTACAGAACCTCATTACACACTGATGGTTTGAATAAAAAAAGTTGAAAAGTGATATGCTTACTTGAGTTGATTATTGTCACGTATAGTGAGGTACAGTGAAAAGCGTTTGTTTGTGTGCTATCCAGTCAAATCAAAGTGAAGTCACCCATCCTTTATCTCCAGAGATGCTGCCTGACCCACTGAGTTACTCCAGCACTTTGTGTCTATCTTTGCTATAAACCAGCATCTACTGGTATTTGTTTCTAAAGAAAAGACTGTACATGATTACACTCAAGCTGCCCACGGTGTACAGATAAAGGATAATGGTCACAGATAGTTAGCACTGATAATTATAATAAGTTTATGATCCTGATTAAAATCTCCAGGGGGAGTTTGAAGCTGCAGACTTCTACACCGAATAAATCTGTCACATCTGGCGATTAATAAATGTGCCAGCCCTGTCGATTCCGAGTAGTAAATGATCTCGTGAACATCCACCTTCTAACATTGGATGGGCAATTTAAGCCAAAAGTTTGACAAAAACATGCGCTTCCTGTCCAGAAATAGGTTTTGTACAACACAGCGATTCTTTCTTCCAAGTAATTATTTTTTTGGCGCAAGCCTCATGCTGGGGCTCCAGCCCTGAATCAAGGCTGGGGATTCTGGCAGGGACCAGGGTCTCAGATGCACTGCCAGACTCTCAGATGATGCATCAAATCATCAGTGCCTTTGGCCTTCTAACTGTCGAAGGAACTTGTGGCTTGAGATATAAAACAATGTGTTGAGTGGGAACAGTGGGGAAACACTGGCCATTCAGCCCAAACATTTCATACTGTTCATAGACAGAAAGTGATGGAGTACCTGACTACGGGTGCTGCCTGTACGGAGTTTGTACGTTCTCCCCCTGACCACGTTGGTTTTCTCCCACATTGGCTTTGGTAAAAATTGTAAATTGTCCCTAGTGTGTAGGATAATGTTACTGTATGGGGATCGCTGGCCGTTATGGACTTGGTGGGCCAAAGGGCCTGTTTCAGCATTGTATCTCTAAACTAAACTAACTCAGTGGGTCAGTCAGCATATCCAGAAACATGGATAGGTGACGTCTTGGGTTGCGACCCTTTTATTTCTGCTCTGCGTTATCTCCCAGCCTCCAACAGCTTCTCTTCCTTTCTTCCTTTAGTAGTCAATAGATCTACACTATTCCCCTCTAACACTCGCCATGGACCCAGTTCCACATTCTCTTGCTTCTCTGGGTAAAGAAATGTATGAACTCGCTGTCTCCTTCACTGCTGCTAATCTTATTTACGTGGAGGCACAAGGAACTGCAGACGCTAGAATCTTGAGCGAAGCACAAAGTGCTGGAGGAACTCAGCGGGTCAGGCAGCATCTGTGAAGGGAATGGGCAGATGATATTTTAGGTTAGGATCCTTCTTCAGACGGAATGGACAGGTGACACTTTAGGTCAGGACCTTTCTTCAAACTAAATTGATAGATTTCAAGTCGGGACCCTGCGTTAGACTGAATGGATAGGTGACCTTTTGGGTCGGGAACTTACTTCGGACCCAAAGAAAGGTCCTGATCCAAACTTTGTCTGTCCATTCCCAAACGCGGGCAGGTGGGACTAGTGTAGATGGGGCATGTTGGTTGGCCAGGACAAATTTCTGTGTTGCATGAATCCATAAGGGGCGGCACAGTGGCGCTGCATTAGAGTTGCTGCCTCACGGCGCCAGGTTTGATCTTGACTATGGGTGCTGTCTGTACAGAGTTTGTACTTTCTCCCTGTGACCGCATGAGTTTTCTCCAGCTGCTCTGATTTCCTCCCACATTCCAAAGATGTACAGTTTTGTAGGTTAATTGGTTTCTCTGAGTTGTCCCTAGTGAGTAGGATAGAACTAGTGTACAGGTGATGACAGGTCGGTGCAGACTCAGTGGGCCGAAGGGCCAGTTTCCTCGCTGTAATACTAACACTAACCTAACCCGCCACTTTTCTAGAGTGGTGAACAGACTGCAGTTTGTTCAGCCCTTCCAGTTAGGCCTGTACTGTATCTCTCGTGTCGACGCTCTTGATGGTAAACCTTTATCCGCCACCGTGCAGACTGGAACGTAAGGCGTGTGCTTTCACCCTGCCCCACCCTCCCCCTGCAGACAAACCCACGGGCTACAGGTCGAATGTGCGGAGGCCACACCGAGGGATCGTGGACGAGTGCTGCTTCCAGAGCTGTGACCTCAAGCTGCTGGAGATGTACTGTGCAAAGCCCCAACGACCAGACAGTTCCCTCCGCATCCAGAGGCACACAGAGAAAGGACAGAGGGTAAGAGCCAGTCCTGCCCCACTCGCCCTCCCTCCTGCCACCCGCCACCCCACCACATCCTTTCAAAATAACGGGACGTACCTTTAGAAAAGATAGAAAAGAACATACTGCCGGGGATGCTGATGGAGGAAGATAGGATAGTGGCATTTGAGGCTTTTGAAGATGCACATGGAGATGCAGCACGGTGGCGCAGCGGTAGGTTTGTTGCCTTACAGCGCCAGAGACCCAGGATTCATCCTGACTACGGGTGTTGTCTGTTCTGTTCTTTTCTCCTGGTTTCCTCCCACACTCCAAAGACGTACAGGTTTTGTAGGCTAATTGGCTTGGTATAATTGAAAATTGTCCCTTGTGTGTGTAGGATAGTGCTAGTGTGCAGGAATCGCTGCTTGGCGGTCGACGGGCCTGTTTCCATGCTGTGTCTCTAAATTAATGGTCCCAACCCGAAACATCACCCATCCTTTTTCTCCAGAGATGCTGCCTGACCCACTGAGTTACTCCAGCACTTTGTGCCTATCTTTAGAAAGCAGATGAGATGGAATTTCTTTAGCCAGAGAGTGATGAGTGTTGAATTCATCACCACCGATGGCGATGGAGGCCAAGTAATTGGGTATTTTTAAGGCGGGGATTGGCAGGTTCTTGATTCGTAGGGGTGTCAAGGTATGGGGAGAAGACAGGAAAATGCTGTTGAGAGGGAAAGATAGATAGATCAGCCGGGATTGAATGGTGGAGTAGATTTGATGGGCCTAATTCTGCTGCCATGACTTATGAACATCTATTCTAGTTTAGAGTTACAGCATGGAAATAGGCAAGTCGGCCCACTGAGTACGCCGACCATCAATACTAGTTCTATGTTATCCCACTTTCTCATCCACTCCCTACACACTAGGGACAATTTACAGAGGGCCGATTAATCTACAATCCTGCATGTCTTTTAAATGTGGGAGGACACCGAAGCACCCGGAGAAAACCCATGTGGTCACAGGGAGAATGTGCAAACTCCACACCCACACACAGACAGCTCCCGTGGTCAGGATCGAACCCGGGTCTCTGGTGCTGTATAGCAGCAACTCTACTGCTGCGTTACTGAGCCCGCCCTGTAATGTCTCGGGATATCTATTGCCAAGACACAACCTAAATCTGACCCACTATCAATCACAGTTAGAATTTGGTTCAAATATAGTGTTTCTGCTGCAGAAAAAGTGCAGATCATTGAAAAAGACATTGCAAGGATTGTAATGAGGTTGTTTGGAAGATTGAGTTCAGGAATTCATCCTTGGCTTCTGAGAGGTTGATTCAAGGGTCTGGTACAGCAGGTGAAGCTACAAGTGTCTTAAGACAGCCAGCACTCATTCATGAAGCTAAAATCGTTCTCATTCCTCTGGTGTTACAGGAGAACATTTGGAGGAACCCCAGCCGAGCGAATGCCAGTGCCGTCAACAGGAATTATCGAATCTGAGCTGGGAGTGCCACGTGCCCGGGGCTGCTGGAGGTGGATTGGTTCAGTGGGCTCGGTGTAAATGTCACCAATGATTGGAGTCGTCGTCGGGTTACTAGTTATGAAAGGATACTGATCGACACCAGAACTCTCTCGGTCGAGCCGTGCAAGTTCTACCAAGTAATCGCCGTTCCTGGACAACTGTTTCCTGGGGCAAAGTGCAGGACTGGACAAACAATGCCTTGTGTTCCTAAAAGAGTTCTCAGCAGTTTCTCGTTCATGGCCGGTGCCCGGACGGTTACTGTACCCACCTTGCACAAGGTGGTAACGATGTGGACTTCATTTTAACCCGTGCCCTTTTATTGCGACAGCTTTTCTTTTTAACATTATCTATGGATTGGACTCGAGACACTTGGCACTGCAAACCAATTTTTATTGTAAGCTGCAACTTTGAAACGCATTCATTTCCAGTTAGGAGTACAGTTGATAAAGAAATGACTACTTTTGATCTCTGCTTTAGAGGGGGGGAGGTGATAGAATGGGATGAGGTACAGTTGACTGGGGGTATAAGCTAGAGGATCAAGTTTGGGGTACTGCCAATCTATCCAAGTGACATATACATAATGGCAATGTGCTATCACCAAAAAAGAAAATGGAGACCTGGTTCCAGGTATTTTCTAAATATTTGCAGTATAAGTTGGACTGTTGATTTTTGTAACAGCAAATATTGTTAGGCTACAGGGCACAATCTGATATCATTCTGCTGATAACCCAAATCCCTGCCAAAAAAGTGAAAGTTGACCTTTAATTCGTATCGTTGTTAAGTTGGATTTCTCTGAACTTGAAGTTTGTATCCAAAAGATAAGTTTCTAACTCAATTCTGCAGCCAGAGATGCTGACCTTCAATCTGGTGTGGAATCTGGCCACTCATACCCTTGCTTGGAGAATACAAAGGCAGCAATTCAAATTAATCTAAATTTTTTTTTGTCACCAAACTTTCCATCGTGTCTTTACAATTGGGACATCAGCATTTTGAGACACGTTGGATTTTTGTGCACTCAGTTTGAATCCAATTCGGGGCATGGATTTAGAAAAGTGTGTGGGTTGAGGATCGGTGGGGGGGGGGGGGGGTGTTGGTGACATTGGACTGGCAGAAGATGGCTAGTGCATCTTCATTCCTTCGTTTTACATGACATTCACATTTCTTCAGCTCCAGTCTCCATCTCCCTGTGGGGTACAACTGATAACACACACCCTAACAGATGTCACCTCTATACGTGAGGTGGTTACAATAAGGGGTGCAACTTTGGCAGCCTACCAGAGAATGCATTTGCACTGGGTTCATGTCTCTGTTTTTCATTGCCTGAGACCTTTTGTGAATACATGTTCTCGACATTATTGTAGCAACCTTCAAGAGTGCACAAGAGGTCCAATCTGATGTCCTGGCACAGGATAAACGGGGTGGAGTTTGTATAGCCATTAACCTAAACATTAACAATTCATAGACGGGGCTGATATAAGAGTCTGCTTGTTTTAAATATCTACATTTTATGTAACGAGGGGACATATTTGATTTGTAGCGGAATATTCAACTTGTTCTGTACACAGGTGCTATTGTGTTGTTTGATTGAGAATGTATTTGAATGTAAGAGTAATACGTTTTATGTAACAAAATGCTGAAACTTCTTTTGAGATCTTTAGTCTTTAGATTTTAGAGATACAGCGCGGAAACAATCCCTTTGGTTCGACGAGTCTGCGCCGACCAGCACTAGCACTATCCTACACACTAGAGGCAACTTACAATTACCAAAGCCAACTAACCAAAAGACCTGCACGCCTTTGGAGTGTTAGAGGGAAGCGGAGCACCCAGGGAAAACCCATGCTGTCACGGGGAGAATGTACAAACTCCGTATAGACAGCACCCATAGTCGGGATCGAACCTGGGTCTCTGTTGCTGTAAGTCAGCAGCTCTACCGCTGTGCCACCATGCCGCCCCAATGTTGTATGAAGACTTATCTAGACTTGGCCAGAGATGCCTCGTTCTAGTCCTATATCGTGGTACATAACAGCTCCTACACTGCCATATAACTGTTCACCTTCACAGCAGGGGCCCTGGTTGTGAAATACTTTCTTGTATATTGTCCACCACTGAGGAATGAACTACCTTCAAATACCTTGCCAATAATTCCTTAACATCCATGTTTCCGTTGGTCCCTGGGAGAATCTACCCGTGAAGATGTTTCAGTCCAATTGTTGAGAAGGTCCATGCAAAAGAGACGACTTTACACTTTAGAGAAACAGTGTGGAAATAGGGCACGCACTGACCAGTGATCACCCCATTCACTGGTATTATCCTACATACCAGGGACAATTTACAAGTTGCAGAATCAAATTAACCTACAAACATGTACGTCTTTGAAGTTTGGGTGAGACACCACAACAGTCACGGGGAGAAGGTACAAACTCCGTACAGACAGCACCTGTGGTCAGGAATGAACCCAGATCTCCCACGCTGTAAGGCAGCAACTCTGCCACTGCACCTCTGCGCCGCTCCAGAGAAGGGGGAACAGTATGTGTGATGGACCACACAATAAGTCTTAGTCAGTCTGCGTCAGAGCTATACAGCACAGAACTAGGCCCTTTGGCCTGCCACATCTGTGCCAACTATGGTGCCCAATCTAAGCTTGTTTTGTTTGGCCATGCTTGGTCCTTATCCCTCTAAAGCTTTCCTACAATGTACCTGGTTAATGTTGCCATTGTACCTCGACACAGAGGGTTGTGAATCTGAGGGATTCTTTGGCTCAGAGGGCAGTGGAGGCCAATTCTCTGGATGCTTTCAAGATGGAGTTAGATAGAGCTTCTAAAGATAGCTGAGTCAGGGGATATTGGGGAGAAGGCAGGAACGGGGTACTGATTGGGGATGATCAGCCATGATCACTGTGAATGGCGGTGCTGGCTCGAAGGGCCGAATTCGCCTACTCCTGCACCTATTGTCTATTGTCAACAGTTTTCCTCCATATCCCACCATTCCCTGCATATCCATGTGCCTATCCAAACGTATTTTAAATGCCACGAACACAAAGAAAAGACAACTGTGTCAATACGTTTCAGAGGAGGCTGGATACGTGTATGAGGAGGAAAGGCTAGAACTCGGCATGGAGTTGATCTAGATGAGGAAAACTGGAAGAAACAAGTGAGACACATGGGGAACTACAGATGCCGGTTTACAAAAAAAGGTCAGGTGTTAGTAGGTTAGTTACTTGAAATTGGAGAGAGCTGGGTTGGTGAGAGCCTACTGGGTCAGGTGGCCTGTTTGAGACCTGCGCTTGGCTGGCCTAGTGTCATTAACCCCTTAGTGTTGGAAAACAAAGAGGGAAATGAAGGCGTTTACCACATCTGATATGTATTCCAAAGTTTTGGATTCACAGCCATTGATTTGACTGAAACAAATGGGGTTAAAAGGTGTGGACTTGTGTAGGTGGGGCAGTGTGTGGGTATGCATGTGTGGCTGTGTGTGGGTTGGTGGGTATGATTGTGTGGGTGGGTGAATGAGAGTCTGTGTATGGGAGGGTGTGGGTGTCTATGTGGCTGCGTGAGTGTGTGTGGGTTTGCGTGTGTGGGTATGTGTGTGCGCGAGTGTGTGTGTATGGGGCAGTGTCTGCGTCTATATAGGGCAGTGTGTGTGTATTGGGCAGTGTGTGTGTGTATATGGGGCAGTGTGTGTGTATATGGGGCAGTGTGTGTGTGTGTATATGGGGCAGTGTGGGTGTGTATATGGGGCAGCGTGTGTGTGTATATGGGGCAGTGTGTGTGTATAAGGGGCAGTGTGTGTGTGTGTGTGTGTGTGTGTGTGTGTATATGGGGAAGTGTGTATGGGGTTGTGTGTGTGTATATGGGGCAGTGTGTGTGTGTGTGTATATATATATGAAACAGTGTGTGTGTGTGTGTATATGGGGAAGTTTGTATGGGGCTGTGTGTGTGTGTGTATGGGGCAGTGTGTGTGTGTGTGTATGGGGGCAGTGTGTGTGGGGAAGTGTGTGTGTGTGTGTGTGTGTGTGTGTGTGTATATGGGGCATTGTGTGTGTGTGTGTATGGGGCAGTGTGAGTGTGTGTGTAAAATACAGGGCTGCCAACTCGCGCATTGAGCATGAGAATCATTCATGTGGCCAAATTCTCACGCTCTCACGCTGATCACAAATTTCTCACGCTCTGGCGTGAGAAATTCTCTGATCAACGAAAATTTCAAAACTCATATCTACTGCATGGGCCACGGGTGTTGGAGAGCCGGGGCTGAGGGAGGGATGGAAGGAGAAGCAGCGGCGGGAACAGATGCGGATGGGGAGCCGGGGCTGGCGAGTGCCGAATTCGCCCAGGTGACCGGCATGGATCAGGCTGTGGCTTGGTGCATCCTGGAGGACAACCACTGGCTGCAGCAAGTAAGTACCAAGCACTGGGTAGAAACGGTGGAAGATAGTGGCCTTCAAATGGGGGTGGTTGGAGAAAGCATCCTGCTTGCCTGCTAGATTTTCACTTACTGTAACTGCAGGAAAAATGTTCCCCATGTTGGGAGAGTTCAGAACCAGGGGTCACAGTTTAGGAATAACGGGTAGGCCAGTTAGGACTGAGATGAGGACAAAGTTTCTTCACACAGAGAGTGGAATTCTCTGCCACAGAAGGCAGTGGAGGCCAATTCACTGACATTTAGCTCTTGGAGCTCGCAAAATCAAGGGATATGGGGGAAAAATCAGGAAAGAGGTACTGATTTTAGATGAACAGCCATGATCATATTGAATGGCGGTGCTGGCTTGAAGGGCTGAATGGCCTATTCCTGCACCTATTTTCTATGTTTCTATGCTTGAGTATATGGCAATAAAACTCGACCACTTGATTTTGAAGCATTCATGCATGGTGGGGGTATAATGTAGTCATAGAGTGATACAGTGTGAAAACAGGCCCTTCGGCCCAACTTGCCCACAACCACCAACATGTCCCAGCTACACTACCTACTTTTGGTCCCTATCCCTCCAAACCTGTCCTATCCATGTATCAGTCTAACTGTTTCTTAAATGTTGGGATAGTCCCTGCCTCAACTACCTCCTCTGGCTGCTTGTTCCATACACCCACTACCCTTTGTGTGGAAAAAAATACCCCTTCAAAAGTTACCTCTTAAATATACTTCAAACAAAAACCATTGAAATCGTACTTCTGCAATGCACTAAAACATGATTTTAATACATCAACTGTGAGGCTATGTACAGGCAAAGACATCAAGAACCTAGTCTTATAGTATCAGGACATCAGCCCCATCAAGACAAAAGAGTTGGTTCTTAAGTTCATGTAATAGGAGCAGAATTTAGACCATTCAGCCCATGCAAATCAATCATGGCCGATCTATCTTTCCCTCTCAACCCATTCTCCTGCCTTCTCCCCGTCACCTTTGACATCCTTACCGATTACGCATCTGTCAATCTCCGCTTTAAAAATACCCTATGACTTGGCCTCCACTGCCATCTGTGGCAATGAGTTCCACAGATTCACCACCCTCTGGCTAAGGAAGGTTGTTCTTCCCTTGGGTTGTTGACCTAAGGAAGGGAGAAGGGCGAACACAATCCTGTTCTCATCTACGGCCGCTGCTGTAGAGATGGTCGATAGCTTCAAGTTCCCAGTCATCCATATCACCAGCAACCTATTGTGTTCAAGAAGGAACTGCAGATGCTGCACCAGTCATCCATATCACCAGCAACCTAGCCTGGTCACACTGATACGGTGATGAAGAAAGTGCAATTTATTTTCTTGCGTATCTGAGAAGATTCGATGGTACAGAGTTATCAGACAACTGAACCATTCTATCAACATCTAGAGAGCAGTCCTCAACTTCCATCTACCTCATAGGAGACCTTCAGACTATCTTTAATCGGACTTTACTGGACTTCACCTTGCACTAAAAGTTATCCCCTTTATTCTATGTCTGCACACTGTGGATGGCTTGATTGTAATCATGTATAGTCTTTCCATTGACTGGTTAGCATGCAACAAAAGCTTTTCACTGTACCTCGGTACATATGACAATAAAATAAACAAACTAACTAACTAAGAAACTAAGATTCAGCATGTCCACAAGGATTTCCTCAAATCTCTACAGACGCGCTACATAAAGTATTCTGACGGGATGTATCTCAGCCTGGTGTGGCAACTGCTCTGCTCTTGACCAGCTGAACCTGCAGGGAGTGGTGAGCAAAGCCAAGTCCATCGCAGTCTCTGCACTTCCTCCCATCCATTCTACATTCATGGTGCGTTGTATCAGGAAGGTTGGAAGTATCGACCAGGTGAGGTACGATTAGCAGGTGTAAATCGAGATACAAGCTCTGGAATATTGCTTTGACAATGCAACTCTGCCCTGCTGCTTTCTCAACCGATTTATGAATTTTAATTCAAGAGTCAAGAGAGTTTTACTGTGCACCTGTAGAAGTTTGAGAGAGTCCTCCTTGAAACTTTGCACTATTGAAACTTTGTGCACTATTGGCAAGTCAATAGTTCCACAGAAAGATTTGTTAAATATTTCAGACCCAAGGAAGTGCTGATGCTAGTATACAAAAAAAGTGCACAAAGTGCTGGAGTAACTCAGTGGGTCAAGCAGAATCTCTGGAGAACATGGACAGGTAACGTTTTTGGTCGGGACCCTTCTTCAGACTGGAAGTTAGTCTAAAAAGAGTCTGAAGAAATTATCCTGACCCAAAACATCGCTTATCTATGTTCTCCAGAGATACTGCCTGACCCACTGAGTTACTCTTTGTAAACCAGCATCTGCAGTTCCTTGCGTCTCCAAATATTTTAGCAAATCCTTCTGTAAAAACGATTGACTTGCCAATAGTGTACAAAGTTCCAATTCTAATTCATAAATCAGTGGCACTTTGTATCTTTTCTTTTACTTAAATATTTCTTGTTTCCCAAAGTCCAATTTCTCCAACTGTAGTGTAAGAAATCAGAAGTTGATGCCATCTCCCTGGTCAAAAATCATATTAATTAAATATTATATGAATAAATAGACCGGGGATTAACTAGAACACTCTGAAATAATTGGTTTTAAACGAGGAAGATAATACATTGAACAGTTCCTGATCTTTCTGACATTAGAGCACTTTATCAACATAAAGCGTCACTGTTGATACTTGTGAATAGTTCTGGTGTTTGAATAATTCAATGCAAATAAAAGCCCCAATGGTTTTTAATTAAGGGTTGAAACTCCTGAGGAATTGCTAAACTCTTGTGTTTTAAATTAGATTTGTCACAGCTGGGAATTTGTTCTCCAAGAGAAAAGCCTCTCCACTCAAAAATGATCTGTCGGGGATTAGAAAGATTTAATTAAGAAATTTAATTTGCTGGGCTGGGATTTTGTATGAGAACATTATCTTGGAAGGAGTGAAGATTGGAAGACTGATCTCTTCAAGAATTGTTTACAGCTTGGCATCTTAAATTAGACTGATGTTCACCGGAAAATGGCTCATCCTATCTTGCACCTTAGGACACCTCTTCTCTTCAAATAATTAATTAAGACCACCACTGTTTTTGACATTAGTGGGTCTACATTAAAGCAAATGACCAAGTCAGCTCCTGTAGTGATCAATCGGAGATATTACTTTCAGTAAATGACATATGCGTTTGGCAGGAAGTTTGTTGGTGATCTTCAAGGATATAAAGGTAGGTGTGAGAGTTTTCCCAACAGTAACGGGCTAGCTTCTTCTTTCTTAATCGCTTTGGTTTTCACTGCAAACCTTCTTCGTCTCTTGAAGCGACCTGCAACTGCTAGTAGAATGCTTTCCTCGGTCTACAGTGCTCTCATCATCTCTGTCCTCTTCTCCGGAGACTGTTCCTCTTCCTCCGTCAGAGCTCTTGGACAATTGGAAGAAGTCAATGTGCCCCCAAACGACTATAGCCATGAGATGATGTTGGCTGTTGGGAAATACCCAGAGAACAGAAGGTCCCTAAGATCGTATAAGACCAAACAACTTCTTCAGACAAGCCAAGTAGACCCCAAAGTCTTCCTCTTTCCAGTAAGTTATCTCCATGCGTGTTACTCACTGTTTTAATCTTCAGCAAATCCGTCTGCTCTCTCTCCATTTTAAGGCAGTTAATACAGATGGATAAACATAATGTATATTGTCAGTAGCTGGAGTTTCTCCAGACCTCCCATCTCGTCACTGGGAATTTTCAATAGAAACTAATCCTCATTTGTTGGCACTTTGTCAAAGCATCATCTTAACCTTTGTTCCCTTCAATGCTCCCACACCCAGACAATTTTGTTTGCAGTTCAAGTATTTAACCACTTTCTTTTTTCTTTTTGGAAGTCACTACAAATCATCCCTGGAAAATGACTGAGTTTTGCTTTTACCAACCCCCTTAAGTTGATTTAGTCTATAACTTGGAAAATCTGTAAGCATCTACGATAAGCAAATACGGTCATCTCCAGTGTTAGAACAAACATCAAAAGGGCATAAGAATGAGAAGAATTACAAATAGTGAAGACAGGGAATAAATTAATTCTGCCATTAGTAGTGAAGAATTTATGCAAGTTAAACTTTTGAGTTGAATAATATTATGTGAGGCCTTATGTATGAATGTCCATAAGATGGGCGTTTGTAAGATGGGTTTATCCTTCATTAAATACAGCACTGTTGTTCTTTTTATTCATTTCATATTAACTACATATGTAAAATAAATGTGTTCACTTTACCTCAGTTTCATTTGCGCAACTTTGGATATCTCTCTGTGTGATTATTATTCAACCAGCATTGAAAACAATGTCTCCTCCATCCTTACTCTAACCAACCCATCAGAACTTTCAGCTATCCTCTTAAATTCTCTCTTGTAATTGTGAAAACAGGTTGGATAATTGGCCAATGTAAGTCGAGGAATATTGTCTTGGTTGATGGGAATGTGGGAGGACTAAATGATTGTCAGGGGGGGCAGTTGAAGGTTGGCAAGGACTCAATGGGCTGAAGGGTTCTTTTCCACGTTGTAGGGCTCTAACTATCCCAACTTCCCTCATCTATATAACTGGGATCGCTCAGTTCCATCTCTTAAATTCTCCACCACTCTCTTCTTTCCAATTTAGCTTCATTCATGCCAACCTCTTTAACCCAGCATTGGTCATTCATTTAATCTTTGTCCGATCATGCAACTATGAAGCAGGTTTGGGATATTTTACAGTTATGCATTAATGCAGGTTGTCATTGAAATCTATTCTTGTTTTCCGTTTAGGATTTGGGTTTCAAGATGGACCCAAAAACTGTTCAACAACCTTTTACATTCCAGAGGTTCTCCAAACCCCCTCCAGGCTTCAGATCAGTGAAAGGACCACTTGGCATCTTAGCCAAGAGGACGGAAACCTCCCAGGCATCTGACCAAGGGAAAGAGTTTGAGTTGCCGGAGATGCAGAGAGAACCCGACAATGAAGAAAGTGGGGCAATGTTCCCAATGGGTAGGAGAACTTCCGACGGTAAGTCATTATTGAGATGTGACCATTGAGTGGGAATTTGCAATGCTGGAGAGGAGCAGAGGAAGATTCCAAAAGATAGACACAAAGTGCTGGTGTAACGCAGCGGGTCAGGCACCATCTCTGGAGAACATGGATCGGTGACGTCTCAGCTCGGGTCGCCTCTTCGACTGAGATTCAGAGATTGGGCCTGACCTGCTATGTTACTCCAGCATTTTGTGTCTTTGGTATAAACCAGCATCTGTAATTCCTTGTTACTACATAGCAGAGGAAGATAGTTGAATCGTAGATCTAAACCGAGTGAAAAAATGTTTGAGTCCAAGAATTTTCAACTATACCATCTCTCACAGAAAATCCATGCGGCACAGCAGGCAGCTATTCAGCCCTTCACGTCTATGCTGGCCCTCCATGTAATAGTCCGAGTCCAATTCTCCCACTGTTTCCCCATTGTACAACAAAAGATGTAGATTGAACTTGATGTCAAAGGTGGACAGGGGTCAGTGGGGATGTTTCGGTGGTGATATCTTACACGTTAGTTCATGAATGACTTGGGTCAGACTCAAAACACCACCCAAGACAATTTCCACATGCCCAAAATAGTGAAGCTGGGCTACAACCTGTGACTTTAGAGATCCAGCGCGAACACAGGCCCCACCGCCCACTGATTTCACACCAACCCGTACACTAAACTATTGTACACACAGAAATACAGAGTTGAAGTTGAAATCAGATCTGACATGACCAAGCTGGAAGGGCATTTTTGATAGGCATCACATACGGCATATGGATCACATACAGGCAGAGGAGATTAGCTTATCAAGGCATCATGTTCAGAAGTGGCTCTGTTTCTGTGCAGTACTATTCTATGTTCACCTTTAAGTTTATTCAAGACTCAGCTAAAACGCACTCCTTGGCTGAGGTTGCATTAATGTCCGAGGCAAATTAGGAGATATGGAGATGGTGATGCAGCAGAGCTGCTGCATTACAGCACCAGAGACCTGGGTTCGATCCTGACCACGGGTGCTGTCTGTGTGGAGGTTATATGTTCTCCCTGTGACCGCACGAGTTTTCTCCGGATGCTCCGCTTTCCTCCCACACTCCAAAGACACACAGGTTTGAAGGGTTAGAGAGACACACAAAGTGCTGGAGTAATTCAACAAGTCAGGCAACGTCTCTGGAGAAAACGGATGGGTGACATTAGACTTGGTGCAGTCTGAAGAAGGGTCCCGACTCGAAACATCACCCATCATTTTCCCCACTTTACAGACACACATTATATGTAGGAAGGAATTTCACATGCTGGTTTAAGCCAAAGATAGACACCAAATGCTGCAGGAACTCAGCGGGTCAGGCAGCATCTCAGGAGAGAAGGAATATGCGACGTTTCTGGTCAAGACCCTTCTCAGTCTGAAGAAGGGTCTCGATCTGAAACGTCTTCATTCCTTCTCTCCAGAGATGCTGCCTATCCTGCTGAGTTACTCCAGCATTTTGTGTCCATTTTCAGGACAGTAGGCTAATTGGCTACTGTAAATTGTTCCTAGTGTTTGAGGTGAATGTTGGTCAGGGTGGACTTGGTTGGTTGAAGGGTCTGTTTTTAAGCTGTAACTAAAAAATATATAAAACATCATCAGGTAGGAATATTGAGTTGCAGGAAAGAATTGGTTGGGACATTATTGAATCAAAAGCAGCTTTAATCTTAGAAATCATAGAGAGATACACTCACTGAGTCAGCAAGAACCACCAACCCCTCCAATACTACATTATATCAAGATCTGCAAAGCCTCAATAACGAGTTATGTTTTTCTTGTCTCGCAGTTCTCCGCTGCATGTTAGGACGAGTGTACAGACCCTGCTGGCAAAAGTGACGACTGCTTCAAGCCACGCGGTCCAGAAAACTCAGTACATCTGCATGGTTCCTGCATTTAATGCGATCACAATTACTCTTGTCTGTCCTCCATGGTCCAAATGGTGAAAGCTTTAATGCGATTTTGTGTGTTATTGAACTTGTGACAACCACTGTACTTATAATAACTAAGATTGAATATTCTGCACCCATAATTGTAAGAATATTGTACTTTGAAAATAAATTCAAACAAACTGATTGTGTGGAATTCGTGGACTTAACATTTAAAAGCTATTAAAACAAGAAAAACCTTTTTAAACTCGGAAGAAACTGGTCAGTTTTAATTGTCCAGGGATTAACTTCTTAGTTTTGTTGCGCTTGACGCCTCTGGGTTCTTTCTTCTTGCATGGTCGTCCCCCCAGGGTGCCTGGTCTCCCGTCTGCACCATCCGGTTCCCGATTCTCACCCCCACAATCCACCTCCATCCGTCTCCGCTTCCCTTCCACCCCGTTGCCTTTCCCAGTTCCCGCAGCGTTCCCAAGGCTCGGTCCGTGTGCCCGCTTTTTTGGCGCAGATTCCGCCTTCCCTGTGACCAAAGAAGATAAGAAACGGAGGCAGGAGTCAGCATTTGTCACCCAGACTGACGTTCGGCCATGTACAACCTCAGCACCATCCCCCAACCATCCTGCAATCAGAAATCTAGTGCTCGCAGTATTCCTTGCAGGAATCTCCACACACTCCGGGGCAGAAACTTTCCAAGATTCACCACACGCAGTGTAAAGAAACTTCTCATCTCCGTCCTGAGATGTCACACTCAGCATAAGGGACGAGGCATCTCAAATAATCCTGGCTCGATCTCCTTGGTCAAATTTTTGATAATTTTTACACATTCAACACAACGTCACATTTGATTCTTCTAAACTCTGAAGAATAGAACCATCTACATCTCCTCATTCAACAAGCCCAGCATCCCTGGAACCACTTTGGTGAATCTTCAGTGCAATCTATAGCCAGTACATCATTTTGTTTTATTTAAGATTAAAGATGTTCTCAATACTCCAGGAACGACTCACCAATGACACAAAGTGCTGGAGTAGCTCAGCATGTCAGGCAGCATCACTGGAGACGTTTTTTAGTTTGTAGCTTAGGGATAGAGCTTGGAACAGGACCTTCAGCCCACTGAGTCCACACCATCCAGCAACCTCCCATGCACTAGTTCTATAACACACACTAGGGACAATTTGCAGACATCAACGAACCTACAAGCCTGCACATCTTTTGGGCGAGGGAAGAAACACAGCACCCGGAGAAAACACACACGGTCACAGGGAGAACGTGCAAACTCCATACAGACAGCACCCGAGGTCTGGATTGCAAAGGGGTTTCTGGCACCGCAAGGCAGCAGCTCTACCAGCTGTGTCACTGTGCGGCCCGAAGGGTGAATAAGAGATGTGCAGACAGCACATTTGCTTACCATCAGTTGATGAATTGCTGCCACATGAGATGTTTGGCGTGAGCTTTGGTCCGAGATGTTCACGGACTGGGATCTGGCAGAGACTGGGCGGCTTCTTTGTTGCATCCTCTTCATTATACGTGCAAGCAAACTGTGACCTGATCGCAATGGACTCCAGCTGGACACACAGGGAAAGGAACCATCAGTGATCATCTACACTTAATGGGTACATAGTAATTGAGTCATACAGCAGGGAAACAGGCCCTTTAGCCCAACTCATCCTTGCCCCCATCTAAGCGAGTCCCATTTTATGGCGCCTGACCAGTATCCATCCAAATCTTTGCTATCCATGCACTTTAGTTTAGTTTAAAGATACAGTGTGGAAACGGGCCCATCGGCCCACTGAATCCGCGCCAACCAATGATCACCCATACACTAGTTCTATCCTACACACTAGAGACAATTTACAGAGGCAATTAATCGACTAACCTCGACATCTTTGGAAAGTGGGAAGAAACTGGAGCACCCGGGGAAAACCCATGCAGTCATGGGGAGAACGCACAAACACCAGACAGGCAGCACCCATAATTAGGGTTGAACCCGTGTCTCTGGCGCTGCAAGGCAGCAATTCTACCGCTGTGCCATTCCGCTGTTCAAACGATCAAAATGTTGTTGTAGTATCTGCCTCAACCACTAAATCTGGCAGCTCATTCCATATACTCCGCATGAAAAAGCTGCCCCCAAGGTCCTTCTTAAATCTCTCCCCTCTACTTTAAGCCGAAGTTCTCTAGTTTTGGAATTCTCTACCCTAGGAAAAGCTGTGTGCGTCCACTTTATCCCGTCTTATTCAGTTTGAAGAAGGGTCCCAACCTGAAGCATCACCTATCCATGTTCTTCAGAGTTGTTAACTGACCCACTGAGTTACTCCAGCATTTTGTGTCTTTCCTTGGTGAACAAGCATCTGGAGATTCTTGTTTTCTGTACTTTATCCATGCCCGTCATGATTAGTGACTGACAGGGAAGGTGTGGCGCTGTAGTCCTGTGTGTGATCACTGGAGACTGTAGCGCACACTTGGGTCAGCATCGTGGTGTAGCGATAGAGTTGCTGCCTTACAGCGCCAGAGGCCAAGATTCAATCCTGACTATTGGTGCTGTCTGTGTGGAATTTGTAAGTTCTCCCTGTGACCTCGTGGGTTTTCTCTGGGTGCTCCGGTTTCCTCCCACAATCCAAAGACGTACAGGTTTGCCAGTTAATTATCTTCTGTAAAATTGTAAATTGTCCCTAGTGTGCAGGATAAAAGTAGATCGCTGGTCGGCACAGACCCGGTGGGCCGAAAGGCATATTTCTGTGTTATATCTCGAATGCAAAGTAAGGCAGGGCAAATATCTGATCAAATTAAACCTCGAAAAACTATTGAAACAGTTCCAACATTTAAAAGGGACCCAAGCGGTAACTTTTTCCACCCCACAGTGAAGGTGATGGGTATATGGAACGAGCTGCCAGAGGAGGTAGTTGAGGCATTTAGACTGGTACTAATAGGAAAAGTTCAGAGGGATATTGACTAAACTCAGACAAATGAGACTAGCTCAGTTTGGCAACATGGGCAGCATGGACACATTAGATGGAAGAGCCTATTTCCATGTTATATGGCTCTATAACTACAAACAAAAGCAAGCTGTAAAAGATGAATTGGTAGCCGTGGAGTGTAGAACTAAACATCCCCTGACCAGACTGAATCAACCGCTGTAACAGAATGCAAATCTCCTGTGAATTGTCAAGGATTACCTGAGTGGGTTTTCCTTGCTGGAGCCGTCTCTGAATGCGATGGCATAAGGCCTTTGGAGAGGAGCCACTCGATTGCTTTGGGGATCTAGAATTAAAGTGCGGGAGAATAAAATGGGATTAATGAAACCTTGTTTTGTAAACCAGCATCTGCAGTTCCTTGGGTCTCCAAGGCCACAAAGGGCTTGTTCTTCAGTAGTCACACCCCAGCTATGGTGTCCCACACCCTACCTGAATAGAGTCAGCATGCACGGTAGTCCGAGAAGTCTGGCCTGCTCCGCAGACCCATCCAGCAGCTCCGCCTTGCCTTGGCTCGGAGGTTTGGCCGCCTCTTCATCCAGAATGGCGAGGAAGGCCTTGACTGTCCGTCTCCCTCCATAGGCTGTGGCGTGGTTGATGGCGTACACTTTGGGCTAAAAATGAAAACCAAGAGAGCTTGTTACAGGGGGGAATGCAAAGGCCAGAAGAGAGACAAAATGCTGGAGTAACTCAATGGGACAGGCAGCATCTCTGGATAGAAGGAATGGGTGACGTTTCGGGTCAAGACTCTTCTTCAGACCCCGAAATGTCACCCATTCCTTCTATCCAGAGTTGCTGCCTGTCCTGGTGAGTTACTCCAGCATTTTGTGTCTATACTTGATGTAAACCAGCATCTGCAGTTCCTTCCTACATAATGCAAAAGCCAGCCCCGTTTGTTTCTGTTGAGGTCATGGTTGGTTTCTTTCCCAGCGTTTCCAGTTGAAGCTCATTGTGTTCAGGTCACAATGGATCTATAAGGAAGAGGAAGCAACAAAGAAGCAGCCCAGTTTCTGGAAACAGGCCCGTCGGCCAACTAAGTCCTCGCCGACCAGCGATCCCTGGACACTAGTTTTTTCCTATACACTGGGCACAATTTACCGAAGCCAATTTTCCTACAAATCTGCACGTCTTTGGAGTGTGGGAGGAAATCGGCAAAATCCCACGTCGTCACAAGGAGAATGTACAAACTCTGTACAGACAGCACCCATAGTCAGAATCGAACCAGAGTTTCAGGCAGTGACTCTACCTCTGTGCCACTCTATAAATCTCTGGCCTTTGACCAACCACCTGCCTATCAAAAATAGCCCTTGCCTCTGCACCCATGACCTGCCATTCTCTGCCCTGCTCCCCCACTCTTCTCGCTATCGTTTACCCCACCCCTTTAGTCAGTCTGAAGAAGGAACCCAACCCATAGCGACACCCGTTCACGTTCTCCTTGGATGCTGCCTGACCCGTTGAGTTACACCAGCACTTTGTCTTTCACAAGGAGGAAATCCACTGAATGGCTATCCAATGATATAGTACAGGAGGAGGCTATTCAGTCCATTGCATCTGTGGTGCGTTTTTGAAAAAACGTTCTTATAGACTCTATCCTTTGAGGGTGAGCAAGACAGTGTTTAAGAATGCAGCAAAGGAATAGGTCCTTCACCCCACAATGTCTGTGCCAGATACGATGCCAAGTTAAAGCAATCTCCCCACAGCTCTGCAACGCTTCACTAACTCATTTGTATTGGTAGTGGCATTGGTTGATATTGGTTTATTATTGTCACAGAGTGTACGGAGATACGGTGACAAGCTTTGTTTTGAGTGTCCTTCAGGCAAATCATCCTATACACGATTACAATGAAACCATACACAAGTACAACAGGTAGTGCAGATGTGAAAATAAAACAGAGTGTTACACCTACAGAGAGAGTGCAGATAAAAAGAGTGCATGGGCCACAATGAGGTAGATTGGGAAGTACATCTTTAGTTTATGAGAGGACTGTTCAGTAGTCCGCTAACAGAGGGGGAAGAAGCTGTGCTTTCAAGCTTTTGTATCTCTTGCCTGACGGGAGAAGAGAGAAAGTGGAATGACCGGGGTGTGAGTGGTCCTTGATTAAGTTGGCTGCTTTCCGGAGGCAGCGTGAAGTATAGATGTAGCTGATGGTGTGGGAGTCTGGTTTGTGTGATGGTCTGGGCTACATCCGCAACACTGCAATATTCATGCGATGAGTACTACAATACTAATTAAGATTAAGAAAACTCATCACCGACACAGTCAGATACTTTGGTCTAAACTGAGGATTATATAATTTCCGGCACATGTGAAGAGGGTGCTCAGTGACGTGCAGCATCACTACGGATGAGAGGGATTAAAGCTGAAGGAGTCTCACCTGCGCAGGGCTGCTGTTTGCCGCACTTGCCTCTGCGACGGTGGCTGGGGCATTGACCGCGTTGGCAATCCTGGTCGTTAGTTCCTGTTGGACCTCCCCACCAGCACGACACAACTGGCTCTCACTGCAGTGTCCTTTCGTCAGCCGTCTCGTGATGGCGGTCAGAATCTGACTCCCCGCAGCACTGCAAACACAAGTTACACTCCTCAGAGAGTTGAATCTTCACTTTATTTCCAATCCTTTTCATTTTCATAATTGGGGGGGGGGGGGGGGGGGGGAGATAACAAGACACAAAGCGCTGGAGCAACTCAGCGGGTCAGGCAGCAAATTCTGGAGTTTCGGGTCGAGACCCTTCTTCAGACTGCAGAAAGTTGAAGCTGATACTTCTTCAAGGGTCACGACCTGAAACGTCACTTATCCATGTTCTCCACAGATGTTGCTTGACCCGTTGAATTATTCCAGCACTTTGTATCTTTTTCGAAAATCAGCCTCTTCCATTCTTTCTATCTACCCTTTTCATGAGATGTCGATGCTGGCAAGTAAGCCAGGATGTTGAAGAATATAGAACAGTACAGCACAGGAACAGGCCCTTCAGCCCACACTGCCCGTGCCGTAAATGTTGCCAAGTTAAACTAACCTCAGCTGCCTGCACATGATCCATATCCATGTACCTTTTTAAAATCCTCTTAAATGCCATTAATCTATCTGCTTCCACCACCCTCAGTATAAAAAAAAAAGCATTGCTCCTCTGACCTTGTAGTGAAGCCCACTATTATTTTACAATAACACCCTGGAGACCAGAAAAAGGTTCTAGCTGCCTACCCTATCATTCCTCTCATCATTTTATATGCTTCTATCAGCCTCATGCACCAGAAAAAATAATCTGTTTGTTCCATTTTTCCTTATAGCCAATGCTCTCCAATTCAGGCAACATCACTAAATCACTCTGCATCCTCTCCAAAGCCCCACATCCTTCCTGCAGTGGGGTGACTTTGAATTGCCTACATTACTCCGATTGACAATGAAATGCCCTTGGTTTAAACTCAAATTGTGTTTTCAGATCACTGCAGCACTAGCCTTTTAAATTTATTCATCCCAACCTCAGACACCAACTCACTGGGAACGTTGAGGCCCAGGGTGTGTTCACAACCGCTGGCCAAGTTCAGCTCACAGTGTAACCCCTTATACAGATGTTGTGCTCTGCAATAGCTGGAGAAAACTGGCCCTCTAGGACTGGCTCAGATACACAGGCAAGTCTGTATTACAAAGGGGCTGACAAAGGCATGATCGGTTGTGGTCAGTTCACACACTGCACTAGCCGCAAGTTAATTAGTTACGATTACTTGGCTGCCTGTGTTTCGTGGAGTAGCTGATTGATTAAACACCTGGAACTTTGCCGGTAAGTGAAAGTGGTCAGAGTGAAACGTGCAGCTGTTCAATCCTCCCTCCAAGAACAAGGGACGAGGCGGTCAATGCAAGCTCAGCACTTTTCACCTTGGACCGCCGTCAATACAATAAACCCAACCCAGGTCCAGCGTTGTTTTACCCCCCCCCCCCCCCCCCCCCCCCGCCCTCTGCACAGACACAGTGCACAATTGCTTTCAAGACTACCCAGCCTCAGGAATGAAAATCACCCACCTTCTGGTGGAGAAGCAGGACCTCAAACTGTGCTGGAACCATGCAGTGTAAAAGGAGGGAATGCAGCGCACCACCATGTGTTGCAATCGTGTGATGGAGTCACATGTGGAGCAACACATGAATGGCACGTGTGTTGGTGTCATGTGTTGGAATCATGAGGTGTAGAAGAATGGAATTCAGCCCTCCAGCATATGCTACCCCTTTGCAATGTCAATTAAATAGAACTGTTTGTTATATAGAACAGTAGCACAACAACAGGCCCTTCAGCCCACTATGCCTGTAAACCTGGTTTACTGTTTATCCCTGGGTTTTAATCAGTCAGAGGAAGCTCCCACTCCTCCTTGGGCTTTAAACTTTTGAGATACAATGCAGAATCAAGCCCTTCAGTCCATCGTGTCTGTACCGAGCAGAAATCACCCCATACACTAGCACTATCATACACATTAGGGACAATTTATAATTCTACCAAAGCCAGTTAACCAACAAACCCGCACGTCTTTCGAGGAAACCGGAGCACCAGGAGAAAACCCACACGATCACTGGGAGAATATACAGACTCCATGCAGACAGCATTCATAGTCAGGATCGAACCCAGGTCTCTGGCATTGTAAGGCAGCAATGCAACTGCTGTGTCGTCCTAGCTTAATGAACTAGACTCCTTCCACAGTTCTTTATCCCGAAACATTAACTGTTGCACTTTCCGCAGATGATGCCTGACCAGTTGAATATCGCCATCATTTTCTGTTTTTTGTGTTTGACTTTGTCACATGTACCTAGGTACAGTGAAAAGCTTTTGTTGTGTGCCATCTAATCAGCGAAAAGACAATGCATGATTACAATCGAGCCATCCACAGTTTACAGATGAGAGATTTAAACAAGAATGGAGCGAATGTAATGCATGATTGTAGATCCACTTCTGTGACCAGTACACAAAGAGTCACCTGGGTTCGACACCATCTTAGCTTCCCTGTAGCTTTATTTTGAATACAAGTTCAGCGATCTTCTAGGTTCTTTATTGCAAAAATACAGCCTGATTTTATTCAGGAGCTCAAACCAGTGCCAGTACCTGGGGTCAGAGGTCTCTCCCACTATTTCTTGCAACTTGTCCACAAAGTGCACCAGGTCCACCAGCCCTTTGGCATACTGCATCAATGGATCTTCAATCGAAGGGGCACAGCTTTTTCTGCCGAGCTCCAAGCATCTCACGAAGGACGTTACAGCCTTTTAAGGGAGAAATGCTATGTGTTAGCTTACGTAGTGGAGAGACCCCCCCCCCCACAGCCCACGCCCACCTACACTTCATGCTGCCTTGGCAAGGCCACCAGCATAATCAAGGACTAGTCTCACCCCCAGTCACTCCCTCTTCTCCCCTCAGGCAAGTGGTACAGAAGTGTGAAAACGCACACGCTCAGATTCAAGAACAGTTTCTTCCCAGTTGTTATCAGGCACTGAACCATCCTATCACCAACTAGAGAGCAGTCCTGAGCTACTATCCTTGTCATTGGAGATCCTCAGACTATCTATAATACTAAGCATTATTCCCTTTATCCTGTATCTGTACACTGTAGATGCCTCAATTGTAATCAGATACTATATTTCCACTGACTGGTTCGCATGCAACAGAAACTTTTCTCTGTACCTCAGCACATGTAACAATAAACTAAACTAACTAACTAAACAGCTGTAGAGTTCCAGCCTCACAGCGCCAGAGACACAGGTTTAATCCTGACCGCTCATGCTATCTGTACGGAGTTTACACGATCTCCCTGTGGCTCCGTGGGTTTCCTCCAGGTGCCCCGGTTTGCTCCCACGTCCTAAAGATATGCGGGTTTGTAGGTTAATTGGCTACTGCAAATTGCCCCTAGTGTGTGGCGGATGGATGAGAAAGTGGGAATACATAGAGCTAGTGTGAACGGGGTATCCATGGTCAGCATGGGCTCGGTGGGCTGAAGGTCCCGTTTCCCTGCTGTATCACTAAACTAATTTGAACAAGAGTTTTAACCCAAAATGTCTCCTATCCATGTGCAACTGAACCATCCTCTCATCAGCTGTAGTGCAGTCCTGACCTCATTGGAAGTACTTTGAACTATCTTTAATTAGACTTAAACTTGTACTAAATGATATACACTTATCCTGTACCTGCACACAGTGGACGGTTTGATAGTAATCATGTTTAGTTTTTTTGTTGACTGGATAGAGTGCAACACAGAAGCTTTTCACTGTACCTCGGCACATGTGACAATAACAATAAACTCAACAAAACACTCCAGAGATGCAGCCACCTGCTGAGTTAGTCCAGCACTTTGCGTTCTTTTGTAAACTAAAACTAAAGTTCATCAGTCATAGCAGCAGAAGTAGGCCATTCGGCCCATCGAGTCCACTTTGCCATTCCATCATGGCTGATCTATCTTTCCTTCTCAACCCCACTCTCCTGCTTCCTCCCCACAACCTTTGACACCCTTACTAATCAAGAACCTGTCGATCTCCACCGAATTGGCCTCCACCCCATCTATGGCAATTGAGTTCACAGATTCACCTTCTGGCTAAAGAAATTCATCCTCATCTCCTTTCTAAAAGGTATGTCCTTTTATTCTGAGGCTGTGCCTTCTGGTCCTAGACTCTCCCACTAGTGGAAACATCCTCTGCACTTCCACTCTATCCAGGACTTTCACTATTTTGGTGGTTTCAATGAGATACTGCCTCATCTTGTTAACTCCAGCAAGTACTGGCCCAATGACTCAGACTCCAGGCTCACCAGGTACAAGGACATCTGCTTGCTGCGCGCTGTGTGCCGGAGGTGGGTGAAAGCATCCCTCCCTAGTCCCCGCTCGGGAAGGTTGAACACACACGCCATTGCCAGGTCACTCTTC
The DNA here is from genome assembly GCF_028641065.1 of Leucoraja erinaceus. NCBI lineage: Eukaryota > Metazoa > Chordata > Chondrichthyes > Rajiformes > Rajidae > Leucoraja > Leucoraja erinaceus. Next base: position 19,410,011 of record NC_073395.1, on the reverse strand, counting down.
GCGTTTACCATTAAAGTCAAATAATCACAAAGGATCTTCCTCCAACATGCTACCATCTGCAACAGAGCATTACACAGCAGTGTTAAAGTGGGCAAAGCACCCACACAAAACTTTCCCCATTTCATCCTGATACAGGATGCGGGGCGGCACGGTGGTGCAGCGGCAGAGTTGCTGCCTGTGACTGTGTGGGTTATACAGCATTATGATAGGCATAGATAGGGTCGACAGTCAGAACATTCCCCCCTCCCCCCCCCCATCGAAGACACGGGGCACAGCGTTAGGCGAGAGGTGTAAAGTTTAAAGGAGATGTGCAGGGCAAGTATATATTTTTTTTTTAAAGTGGCTGGATCCTGATCCTGGAATGCACTGCAAGGGCTGGTGGAAGTAGATGAGATAGTGGCATTTAAGAGGCTATTAGATAGGGTTTTAGATAGTCTGAAGAGGGTCTCGACCCGAAACATCACCCATTCCTTCTCTCCAGTGATGCATCCTATCCCGCTGAGTTACTCCAGCTTTTTGTGTCTATCTTGGGTTTAAACAAGCATCTGCAGTTCCTTCTTACATTTTTAGATGGGCACATGGGTATGTTGGGAATGGAGGGATATGGATCACTTGCCGGCAGAGATTGGTTTATTTTGGTTTCATGTTCGGCACAGACATTGTGGGCTGAAGGATCTGTTCCTGTGCTGTACTTTTCTAAGTTCTATGTTCATTTCATTCCAAGGTAACAGTTCACTTGAGCAGTGCAACCAGACACAAAATTTAAAAAAAGGTCAACATTTCACTCAAAGTTGATCACCTCACCTTGGAAGTGGACCGGTATGGTTCATTGGCCGGAGAAGAGGGTGCCAAGGGAGTCATGTTCTCCGATGATGAACCATTTAGGAAGTCCAACAATTCAACCTGAAAGATTCTGCATGTTGTAACACTGAATCACTCGAATCCTGATGCCCCCCCCCCCCCCCCGTTTCAGCTGAAGAAGCTTAAAACGGCAATACCTTGGTGTAATAACTACACAATAAAGACCTTTTTTTACCCAAAAAAATTCAAAATAACATCTGTATTTGTTTACCTGTTTAAAAAATTTAGAGACCTACAGCGCGCTCAATTGCCCCCCTTAAAACAGGCCCCTTGATCCACCGAAACAGTCCCCTTGATCCACAGAGTCACCAGTGATCCCCGTACATTAGCATTATCCTTCTCACTAGGGACAATTCACAATTCTTACCAAAGTCAATTAACCTACAAACCTGTAGGTTTGTAGAATGTGGGAGGAAACCAGAGGACCCGGAGAAAACCCACGTAGTCACAGGGAAAACGTACAAACTCCGTACAGACAGCACCCATAGTCAGGATGAAACCCGGGTCATTGGCGTTGTGAGGCAGCAATTCTACCTTGCCACCCAGTCAAATAAAATCTCAAACAATTAAAAGCTGTTCTGTCCGGAACTGCGCTGGTTCAGGTAGTTTTGTTACGACTTTTCCCCAAAACTAGGAATTTAGTGAATTAACAAGTTACATTCTCAGCCCAGTGAGATCGTATTTGAACTCCCTCGTTAGATGTCTCATTTCCCAATGTAATTTTCTAACTTCTCCTTACCATGGTCAACATATCCCCAAGATCAGCTTCGGTACAGAGATCAGCACAAATCTTGTACACATCAATCAGATCCACCGAATTACTTCTCATTAGAAAGGACTGGTATGTTTCTCGGACTCTGGTGTATCCTTCAGGCACCTCTTTGGGTTCACGCAGCAACTCCAGTTTCTCCCGAAGTAAATACTTCCACATCAGGAGCAGATCACTCAGGTCTACAGCAAATTCTCCATAAGACTATAAGGAATAAGCATAATTCAAATCAGAAAACCCATGCTCTACATAGAAAATAAAATGATTCAAATGAAGGCGCAGATTGTGAGTTAAGAATGTTTCAATGTCACATGCAGCAGGAACGGGACAGTTCTTCCTTGCTGCAACTTTACAGACAAATTAAATGTGCCAACGCAACAAATAAACATACAATAATTAATAATAACATTAATTACCCTAATAGTAAATAACCAGATTATAATAGCATAATCCAAGTACATAGAGTAACCTATACAAAGCCCATAGTAGATACAAGGAACTGCAGGTGCGGGCTTACAAATAAAAAGTGCTGGACTAATACAGTGGATTAGGCAGCATCCCTGGAGAACATGGGTAGACGTCATTTCCGTCAGAAGAAGTGTCCCAACCCAAAATATCACCTATCTATGTTATCCAGAGATACTGCTCGACTCACCGAGTTACTCCAGCAATTTGTGTCTTTTTTTTTGTTAAGCAGCTTTCGCAGTTCCTTGTGTTCCCAATATACTGGAGCTGTAGGTAGTTTGATTGATAACTTCAGAATTTTAGACTATCAGGGTTTTTTTATTTTTTTTAAAACATAATTTGTTGATAAGGCCAGGACCTTATGCCCAAACACAATAATTTCCCGACTAAGGGGCTAGACGGGGATTTATTGTCCACCACAACTGCATGGTGGAGAATAAGTACAGTGGGATGAAGGGCTTGTTTCGGCTTTGTATCTCCAAACTAAACTGGTCGGATCAGAGCAAGATGGCAAATTAATGAACCATCAGTTTTTACAGCAATTGGATTATTTTGAAACAAATAAATTATCAGTAATACTAGGTAATCAGATCATAATATTGCAAACCGAATTATGTAGATCAAGCCAAATAGGCAGGCAGCACGGTGGCACAGCAGTAGAGTTGCTGCCTCACAACCTCAGAAATCCGGTTTAGATCCCAATTACTGGTGTTGTCTGTACAGAGTTTGTATATTCTCCTTGTGACCGCATGGATTTTCTGCAGGTACTCCGGTTTCCTCGCACACTCCAAAGAATACATGTGTACGCGTGTGTTTGTGCGTGTGCGTGTGTCTCTGGTTGGGGTGGACTTGTCCGTTGGGCTGAAGGGTCCGTTTCAGCTCTGTATCCATAAACTAAACTAATCCCATGATAGATCGATACAGAGGTAGGGTTGTGGCTATATTCCTCAGCCATTGTGGTAGGGTTTGAATTAATTACCTGGATCAATGTCCTGACCCTTTAGCTCCTAGGTCATTAACTTAACTGCCTGCTGTCACAGCCGTGAGCACTCCCAAGCACGTTCAATCAGGATCAAACTACTGAGGGGTTTAGTTAGGAAGACCTCGTAAATGCGAGGGGTGATAGATGTTCAATTCTCCCACAGGGCAGCACAGTAGGTAGATTTGATGCCCCACAGCTTCAGAGAATCTGGTTAGATGTCTGTGTGGAGTCTGCATGTTCTCCCCGTGACCACGTCGGTTTCCTTTGAGAGCACCGGTTTCCTCTCGTATCCTAAAAACTTGTGGATTTTGTAGATTAATTAGCCTCTGTAAAATTGCCCCTAGTTTGTAGGTTATGATGAGAAAGTGGGATGACAGAACTAGCGTGAATGGGTGATTGATGGTCGGTGTTGACTTAGAGGGCCAAAGGGGGCCATTTCAATGCTGTATCTCTAAACTAACAGAAATGACAATAGATACAAAATGAGAAGAACATTCAAATTGGAAAGTTTGATGAAGGGTCCCAACTCAAAACGTCGCCTATTCATGTTGTCCAGAGCCTGGCCTGCTGAGTTACTCCAGAACTTTGTGTCTATCCTTGAAATCTTCTCTTGTTGGTTAGCACTAAACAAAGATTTATAACCCAAAGCAGGGGAACTGTGATCATCTTCCATCCCGGTGAGAAACACAACTTACTTCCTTGTTCACTTCAGCCATGGCAAGCTGCAAAACCAAGATCATGTTGTCGGCACCACAGACTGTTGTCCTCTCTCGCTCCGGTAAATGGCACCATTCCCTCCGAAATCTCCTTAACAGCTGTAACACCCTCTGCTGAAGACAATCCATGACCCTAAGAGGTGACACAAAAACACTTAACATTTAGAAACTTCAGAGTAGATAGTGCAGAACATGTTAATCATCACTGCAGCCAAGTTGCAGAGGAATCTCACCAAAATGCAGTATGATTCTTAACTCCAAACAATTGCAAGGTGCTGCCTTTTGGGGGACTCAAACTAGGGCAGGATATGTACAATAAATGGCAGAGTGTTGTAGGACAGAAAGACCCAAAGGTACAGGTAAATAGTTCCCTGACGTGGCAACCCAGGTAGATGAGATGGTGTGTGTGTGTGTGTGTGTGTGTGTGTGTGTGTGTGTGTGTGTGTGTGTGTGGACAGAGAGGGTATGCGGTATGCGGTGGGGGGGGAGGGGGGGGGGGGGGGGGGGGGGGGGGGTCTAGGACAAGACATGGCAGGTAATCTGTCAATACAGTCGAGGGTGTTTTGATTGGCCTTTATCAAAGCATCTGCCTGAGATGAAAACAGAAGGTGCGAAACAAAAATAATTCAAGAGTTACAAAGTATTTAATATATTTGCCTTCATCAGCCTGAGCACCGAGTACAAGAGTTAGGTTGCCATATTACAGCTGTACAATATGTTGGTGAGACCACACCTGGGGTATTCTGTGTGCGGTCTTTATTGCCTCGCTGTAGGAAAGATGTAATTAAGCTGGAAAGAATGCAGAATCAATTCACAAGGATGTTATTTGACCAGAAGGATTGGATTTGCACAGATAGGTTGGGACTGTCCCCCTGGAACATGGGAGGTCGAGGTGTGACCTTACAGAGGTATATAAAATCATGACGACATAGATAAGGTGAACGGCCAGTCATTTTCCCCCAGGAGAGGAGTCTAAAATGAGAGATCATAGACTTAATGTGAGAAATGTGACAATTAAAGGAGATATAAGAAGCAAGTTTCCCACACTGAAGTTGGTGGGTATGTGGATCAATTGGCCAGCCAACTACAACACCGAAGATAGAATCAAAATGTTGACGTGAGTCAGTTATTTCAGTATTTGTGAATATCTTTGGGGTGAACCAGCATCTGTAATTCCTTCTTACACCACTACAGAATATGAACAGGTACTTGGATAGGAAAGGTTCAGAGGGATACGAGCCAAATGTGGGCAAAGGGGAATAACATTGAACACTTTGTAACATTGTCAGTGGCCTAAATGTCACAACTCTTTGCATACGGTATGCAAAACAAAGCATTTCACTGTAACATGTCACATGTGATAATAAAGTATCAATTAATCAATATAGGTAGCTTGCTCAGCCTTCATTAGCTAGTTGGGCTGAAGGGGCTGTGGCTGTGCCGTATATTGCCCATTTACGTAATTCTCGAATTCATCACACTCCCTTTGACATCAACAACATCCAACTCTCCGCCCCATCACAGAAACTAACCTCAGATCAGTGTAAGCGAGAACTCAAACCTCACCAGTTTAAAAAATCACCGGAACCGGCACTCTAAAATGCTAGTTGTATGATATATTATTAAATTACACATTTGGCATTTGACAAAATGCCTCCGAGATAAGCCTCTTTCGAGCGCCGTCAACTTGGAACGAGTCCCCCCCTGTGCAAATGCGAGTTTTGCATTTGAGATCCAATCACCCGGCAGCTGGCCAGTTCGCTCTAAGATCTTTGGTTCAAACAGAGCAACCGTCAATGACGCCAGGTCCCTCCCACTCTGCCCTTCACAGTCACATTAGGGTTATCCCAGGCTAGTCCTCGCCCCCTAGTTGCCGGTTATCTCGAATAAGTTTGGCCCCGCTACTTTGAGGGAAAGAGCGGAGCATGCTATAGGATCTTTTGATTAGATGATCTTCTTCAAAGAGCAGCCTCCTTCATTCGATGGAAGTACCATCCGGAACCCAGCTCTCTACTGAAAGTCTTAGCGACCAAACAGCCTCTATTTTCCCTCAGCCCTTCTTTCCCCGTCTGCTTTTTCCCACCCTCACATTAACATGCTTACAACAGACACATAACATGCTCACAACAGACACATAACATGCTCACAACAGACACATACCTCCCCAGCTGTTCTCTATCCGCGACTCTCGGCTTGTTTAAAAGTCCCGGCCAGTGTTGCAGCAGCCAATGGGAGCCCCGGCACCGAAATGTTGCACTTTCCACCCGGAAGTCAAGCGGCCGCAGCCAATTAACGGCGAGCGGGAGCGTGTCTCAATGTTCCAAGCGGGAACCCCCCGGAGTCCCTAGAACCCAGACAGCGCCGCCCGGCACCAAACCCCCGGACCCCCGGCACCAAACCCCCGGACCCCAGGCATCGCCGCCCGGCACCTACCCCTCCGGACGCTGCCCCAACCCGCGGGACCAATTCCAACGCCGGGCCTCAGACCCCAGTCCTGATCCCCCCCCGACCCAGCACCCAACCACCGGGCGTCTAATCCCAGACCCAGACCCAGTCGCCAGCGCCGACTGTCCGGACCCCAGTCCCAGGAACCAGCGGCGACCACCTACCCCGGACTCAAACCAGCGCCGGGCCTCCAACTCCAGCCCCGACCCCCAGACCCTAGCGCTGGGCCTCCGGACCCTGACTGCCCCACGAGTCCAATCCCGGACCTCGGGTCTCTGGAGCCCCGGCCATGCTGCTGATGAAAAAGGATGCGGCGGCCCGCAGCGCCACACACTCGGTGCCGAGCGAGGAGACTGTGATTGTCGTGGAGTTCAGCCCGTTCGACAACTGTGGCGCCGGCAGCCTGATCGCCTACGGGGGCGACAACTACGTGGTGGTGGGCAACTGCCGTTTCCAGGTGGGCCGGTAGTGGTGTGGTTGCTGCTTGTCGGCCATTCGGCTCTTAATGTCCATACTACCCCGAGAATTGTATAGGCGAACCCTATCTCCAGCGTTTAGACTATAGAACAGTACAGCACAACAAGGCAGTTCGACCCACTAACACTGTGCTGACCACGATGCCACTTTAAACATGGTCAATTCACTCCCTGTTTGTGTTTCACTTAGTGACTCTTATTTGCTTCCAATACTTCCCCTGGTAGCGCATCATACATCCCCTGGTAGCGCATGCATTCCATGTATGACAACTATTTTCACGCAAACCACCTTTAACCCCCCCCCCCACAAAGCTGTCTGGTATTTGACAATTTCAGGGATAAGTGGCCTTGTTGGTTGGGGTCAGGACAAAAGAGTTGCCTGTCGCTTTATTCAGATCGGATATTCTCCTTTGGACAGTGATTCGTCTTTTAAATGCACATCTTGATTATTATCTATACATAAAGTCTGAAAAAGGGAGCTGACATAAAACGTTACCTATCCATGTTCTCCAGAGATGCTGTCAGGCCCACTGAGTTTATTGGGGAGGGGGGGGGGGGGGAAAGAGAACAGACCCTTCAGACCAACTCGTCTGTGCTGACCAAGACGCCCTTCAACGCTACTCCCATTTCATCGGTCTCACTCGCAGGGATCATCGGGTGGCTCATCCTCTCAGTAGGGTCGCTGCTGATCTGTGTGTGGATTCAGCCTGATTTCCCTGCCTCTCCTCCACACCCGCTGATCACTGGCAGACCAAACTCTGTCCGTCCAGCACATGAGAGGTTCATCAAAATCACAATCTCTTCACCACAATCTTTTAGGAAGAAGATGCAGACATCAAAGGCATGGAATACAAGACCCTGCAGACCTTTCACCGAGGAGTACGCGTATGTGCTATCGCCTGGAGCCCAGAGACTACAGTTGACACAGTGACACACCTAGTAAAGTAAGAAAGGATCATTGATTATGAGTGCTGGCAATTGGGACCAGCTTAGTTAGACATTTTGGTCAGCATGGACAAGTTGGGCAGGAGAGCTTGTTTATGTGCTGTAGGAGGTGGTGACCATAACATGGTCGTTTAACCAACAATTGGAGAGGGAGAAGGGAAAATTGGAGGTATCAGTGTTACAGTTGAATAAAGGGGACTATGGAGCCATGAGGGAGGAGCTATCCAGTTGACTGACAATAATAGACAATAGGTGCAGGAGTAGGCCATTTGACCCTTTGAGCCAGCACCGCCATTCAATGTGATCATGGCTGATCATCCCCTATCAGTACCCTGATCCTGCCTTCTCCCCATATCTCCTGACTCTGCTATTTTTAAGAGCCCTATCCAGCTCTCTCTTGAAAGCATCCAGAGAACCTGCCTCCACCGCCCTCTGAGGCAGAGAATTGCACAGACTCACCACACTCTGGGAGAAAAAGTGTTTCCTCGTCTACGTTCTAAATGGCTTACTCCTTATTCTTAAACTGTGGCCCCCAGATTCTGGCCTGCCCCAACATTGGGAACATGTTTCCTGCCTCTAGCGTGTCCAAGCCCTTAACAATCTTATATGTTTCAATGAGATCCCCTCGCATCATTCTAAACTCCAGAGTGTACAAGCCCAGTTGCTCCATTCTCTCAGCACATGACAGTCCCGCCATACCGGGAATTAACTTTGACTGGAAAGATACCCTAGCAGGAATGACAGTGGAACAACAATGGCAGGCATTTCTGGGAATAATACTGATAATAATAATAAATCTGGTGCAGGATCAGTTCATTCCAAAGAAGAAGAAAGATTCCAAGGGGAGTAAGGGGTGACCGTGGCTGACAAAGGATATCAAGGACAGTATACAAATAAAAAGAAGTTACATGAAACAACATAGAAAAATTAGGTGCAGGAGTAGGCCATTCGCCCCGTCGAGCCTGCACCGCCATTCAATGGCAGGCATTTCTGGGAATAATACTGATAATAATAATAAGTCTGGTGCAGGATCAGTTCATTCCAAAGAAGAAGAAAGATTCCAAAGGGAGTAAGGGGTGACCGTGGCTGACAAAGGATGTCAAGGACAGTATACAAATAAAAGAGAAGAAGTACATCTAGCAGCAAAGATGAGTGGGAAGCAAGAGGATTGGGTAGTGTTTAAAGAGCAACAAGATAACCAAAAAGGCAATACGGGGAGAAAAGATGAGGTACAAAGGTAAGTTAGCCAAGACTATAAATGTGGATAGTAAAAGCTTCTTTAGGTATGTGATGAGGAAAAAAATAGTTAAGACCAAAGTTGGACTCGTGAAGATTGAAAAAGGTGAATTTATTATGGGGAACAAGGAAATGGCAGATGAATTGAACAGGTACTTTGGATCCATCTTCACTAAGGAGGACACAAACAAATTTCCTGATATACTAGTAGCCAGAGGATCTGGGGTGATGGAGGAACTGAAGGAAATCCACATTAGGTAGGAAATGGTGTTGGGTAGACTGATGGGACTGAAGGCTGATAAATCCCCAGGGCCTACTGGTCTGCATCCAGGTTACTTAAGGAAGAGGCTCTAGAAATCGTGGACTCATTGGTGATAATTTTCCAATGTTCCATAGATTCAGAATCAGTTCCTGTGGATTGGAGGGTAGCTAATGTTATCCCACTTTTTAAGAAAGGCGGGAGAGAAAACTAGGAATTATAGAGCAGTTAGCCTGACATCGGTGGTGGGGAAGATGCTGGAGTCAATTATAAAAGATGAAATGGCAGCACATTTGGATAGCAGAAACAGGATCAGTCTGAGTCAGCATGGAAATCATGCTTGACTAATCTTCTGGAATATTTTGAGGATGTAACTAGGAAAATGGACAAGGGAGAGTCAGTGGATGTAGTGTACCTGGACTTTCAGAAAGTATTCAATAAGGTCCCACATAGGAGATTAGTGGGTAAAATTAGGGCACATGGTATTGGGGGTAGAGTGCTGATATGGATAGAAAATTGGTTGGCAGACAGGAAACAAAAAATAACGGATGGCAGGCAGTGAGTTGTGTGGTACCGCAAGGCTCGGTGCTGGGACTGCAGCTATTTACAATATACATCAATGGTCTATTTATTTATTTATTTATTTATTTATTTATTTATTTGATTCTTTGTTTCGAAAAGAATAAAATAATAAAAAGCAAGTGTGAAACAGCATACAAAAAAGAGAAGAAAAAAATAAACAAGAATATTTATAAAGTGTCATATACAATATCTATAAATAAATGAAATTGTATGAAATTTAGATTAAGGTATTCAAAGTAACATTAGCAAATTTGCAGGTGACACAAAGCTGGGTGGCAGTGTGAACTGTGAGGATGAAGCTAGGAGAATGCAGGGTGACTTGGACAGGTTGGGTGAGTGGGCAAATGCATGGCAGATGCAGTTTAATGTGGATAAATGTGAAGTTATTCACTTTGGTAGTAAAAACAGGAAGGCAGTTTACTATCTGAATGGTGCCAAGTTGGGAAAAGGGGAAGTACAACGGGATCTGGGGGGTCCTTGTTCATCAGTCAATGAAAGTAAGCATGCAGGTACAGCAGGCAGTGAAGAAAGCAAATGGCACGATGGCCTTTATAACAAGAGGAGTTGAGTATAGGAGCAAAGAGGTCCTTCTGCAGTTGTATAGGGCCCTAGTGAGACCACACCTGGAGTATTGTGTGCAGTTTTGGTCCCCTAATTTGAGGAAGGACACTCTTGCTATTGAGGGAGTGCAGCGTAGGTTTGCAAGGTTAATTCCCGGGATGGCGGGACTGTCATATGCTGAGAGAATGGAGCGGTTGTGCTTGTTTACTTTGGAGTTTAGAAGGATGAGAGGATATCTTATTGAAACATATAAGATTATTAAGGGTTTGGACACATTAGAGGCAGGAAACATGTTCCCGATTTTGGGGGAGTCCAGAACCAGGGGCCATTAGAAAACATTTTTGGCTTTAGTAAATGTCTAAAATATAGATCCTTGAATAGCATATAGTCTGGGCTATATCTACAACTCTCTGCAATGGGAGTGTGCTATAAAGATGTTTGTATTGTAGCTTTTGTAAAGTGGATGAAATCTACACTGGAATTCCAACTCTTGTTTTAGGAGTATCTGCCCAGAATTTTGGAATTAATTTCTCCACGTTTGATGTTAATAGAGCAGAGACCTGTTTCCATTTACGTTTTCTGTTCAGCTTTACAAGTTGTACTGGAAATGATAAATCAATTGAGTTATTTTCCTAGGAGGATTTCTGCATTTATTGCAAAATGTACATAAGTCCCTTTGGTTAAAAAAATATTTTTATTTGACATTTGTTTAATTGTTTTGAAATAAATCCAAGCTGAAGTCAGTCAGAGTAATTTGACTTTGAAGGTTATCGTGACCATTTCAAAGCTTCAGTTTGTATGGTAAAGTCTAGTTTAGAGATACAGCATGGAAACAGGCCCTTCAGCCCGTTGATCACATGCTCATATTAGTTCTATGTTATTCCACTTTCCCATCTACACTGTTGGGGGAATTTACAGAGGCCAATTAATCGCACGTCTTTGGGATGTGGGAGGAAATTGGAATACCCACACAGGGCAAATGTGCAAACACCATATTGACAGCCCATAGTCAGATTCAAACCTACGGGTCTAGCACTGTGAAGCAGTGGCCTACCTGCTGCGCTACTGTGCCATCATAAAGATGCCCTGCCAATAATTAAGCATCCATTTGCACAAATCCTCCATTAATAGCATTTGAGTTTTCATTTCTGCACGCATTTTTATCAACTACTCCCAGATTATGAGCCCCAGATGCCTACACGCTGAGAACAATTTATAGAGGTCAATCAACCTACTAGCACAAACATCTTTGAGATGTGGGAGGAAACCGGAGCATCCGGAGGAAACCCATGGGAATGTGCAAACTCCACACAGACAGCACTCAAGGTCAGGATTGAACCCGTTCTCCGGCACTGGAGGCAACGACTGTACGACTATCATCTAATCCCAGAGCACCAGATTTAGCCATGGTAGGGGAATCAAGCAACAGAAGTCATTGGTTTAAGACGTGAGGGAACAGATTTAATAGATTCATAGATTTAATTGAAAGATTTAAAGTTATGGGGCATCTTTTCCACACTGGTATATGGAATAGGCTGCCAGAGGAGGTAATTGAGGGAGGTACTAAAACAACATTTAAAAGACATTTGGGCAGGTACATGGATAGGAAAGGTTTAGAGGGACAAGGGCCAAACATGGGATTAGTGTTGATGGGATATCTTAGTTGGCAGGAGCAAATTGGGCCAGTTTGCATGTTGTATGATTATGAATAATCAATATCATCAAAGCAGATGGCTTGGTCACTATCACATCCGGTTTGTGGCCTTGACCATGCACCTATTGGCATCTCACCTCCTACATTGCATATGTTGCTGTTTCCCAACTGCAGTTGTAAGTCGAGAAGATGGTGGTGAGGGTTCATCATTTGCTGATGAAGTCTTAGCAAATTGTTGCTCTTTATTTGTTTGGGCGACTCAGGTGAACAGTGTGGTGAAGATGGCCTTTGGCCCTCGCACTTTCATTGGGAAGGGTTTCTTACAGTGATATAAAGATAATGAGGGGCATGGTAAAAGTGAACGCTCAAGTTTTTTTCGCAGGGTAGAAGATTCTAAAACTAGAGGGCGCAGGCTTAAAGTGAGAGGGGAGAGATCATAATCATATGACCATAAGTGATAGGAGCAGAATTAGGCCATTTGGCCCATCAAGACTACTCTGCCATTCTATCATGGCTGATCTATCTCTCCCTCCTAACCCCCTTCTCCTGCCATCTCCCCATAACCTTTGACACCCGTACTAATCAAGAATCTATCTATCGCTGCTTTAAATATATCCACTGACTTGGCCTCCACCGCCTTCTGTGGCAAAGAATTCCACAGATTCACCACCTTCTGACTAAAGAAATTCCTCATCTCCTTCCTAAAAGAATGTCCTTTAATTCTGAGGCTATGACCTCTAGTCCTAGACTCTCCCACTAGTGGAAACATCCTCCCCACATCGACTCTCTCCAAGCTTATATTATTCTGTACGTTTCAATGAGGTCCTAAACTCCAGCCCAGTGCCGTCAAAAGCTCATCATATGTCATTCCTGGGATCATTCTTTTAAACCTCCTCTGAACCTCTACAGAACCAGCACATCCTTCCTGAGATATGGTGCTCACAATATTCCAAATGTGATCTGACCAGTGCTTTCTAGAGCCTTAGCATTACATCCCTGTTTTTGTACAAAAGCTCGCTCGAAATAAATCCTAGTATTGCGTTTCTTTACTACCAATTGGATTCTTTACTACCAATTCGACTTGCAGATTAACATTTTAGGAATCCTGCACCAGCACTCATAAGTCCCTTTGCACCTCCGATTTCTGAATTCTCTCCCCATTTAGAAAACAATCTACCTCTTTATTCCGATTACCAAAATGCATGACTCCACACTTTGCCAAGCTATATTCCAGCTAGATTTAAGAGGGACCTCAGGGCAACGTTTACACTCTGAGGTTAGTCCATATCTGGAATGAGCTGCCAGAGGAAGCTGGAGAAGCTAATACAATTATAATTTTTAAAAGACATTTGGACAGATCTGTGGTTAGAATGGGCTTAGAAGGACATAGGCCAAATACAAGCAAATAGGACTAGCCATTATGTCAACTTGGTTGGTGTTTGCCAAGGGACCAGTTTCTGTGCTGCACATCTTTGTCTCTGATAAACGGAATCAATGAAAATGGGTGGTCGATGGTTGGCGTGGGTGGGCTGAAGGGCCTGTTTCCGTGCTGTATCTCACCGTGAAATACAAAGAGAGTGATAGTCAAAAGCCATTAGACCAGTGATTTGAGTGTTTCTTCTATGTTTAACAGAATTTTCTTCGATCCTCACAGGCTATGCACAGCAGATGCAGACAGGAAGTTGCGATTGCTAACATCTGACCTCAGAGACAATACCACATGGCAGGTGGGTTACTCGTTATTTTATTTCCTGTATCCTTGCTGTGATTAAACTTTAAAGGCTATTTAGTGGTCTTCTGCTGCATGGAAAACAAACCCATTCTGTCCAATTTCTCCTTATGAAACGCTTTATCACGCCCCTTCATGTTCGAAGCTCTCAGTTTAAACTCCACTACGACAACATTTTTGGCTCCTCCATCTCTGTACAGCTGAAATCCTCCCGGGTGCTATTCCAACAAATTTCCTGAAGCGTTCTCAGAGTCTGCAATTCCTTCCTCAAGAAACTCTTAGTTTGGTGTATGTATTCCTTTTTTCAATGTTACTCATTACGATCTGCTGCTAAATTGACAGCATTGTTCAAATGTGTTTTGTTTATTGCCTTAGAGTACATGGCGGAGATCATTTTGCAATCTCCCCTCCACTCAACTCATGGACTGAGATGAACTTTCTATGTCAGTCGATTCCAAGTGCAAAAATGTCAATGAAACGTGATATGAAGCAGCTGAGTTGGAAAAAAGGCAGTTGTTTGAACTGAAGCTTCCTTGCTTATGATTCCCTGCAGGTGATTGAGGGCCACACGGACTACATTAACGATCTGGTATTCGAGCCCATCAACGGGAAACAGATTGCATCTGTGAGCGATGATCACACGTGTCGGTAGGTCGACCTTGGGATCGCAGCGTGGTTTAGGTTTTGGATCCTGGAATATAGTGTACAACACAACAACAAGCCCATCGCCTACACGTATAGTCTTTCCGCCGACTAGTTAGCACGCAACAAAAGCTTTTCACTGTACAATAAACTAAACTAAATCACAATGCTGTGCCAAACATGATGCCAAGACTGTCTCTTACCTATCAGCACTTAATCCATATCCCTCCATTCCCTGCATATCCATATGCATATCCAGAAGCCTATTAAATGCCAAGAATCTGTGTGCAGCATCACCCCTGGCAGCATGTTCCAGGCATCCGCCACCCGCTGTGTGTAAAACAAAAGTTCTCCCGCACATCTCCTTCACACTTTACCCCTCTCACCTTAAGGCTACGCCCTCTAGTATTTAATGTTTTTCAATCGTGGAATGGAAACAATTTTACTAGAATGCTGCCTGGGTTAGAAAGTATTGGGGAGGTTGGGCAAAATTGGTTTGTTTTGTATTGCAGGTCAGGTTAAAGGGAAACTTGATAGAAGTAGATGCAATATTGAGGGGCTTTAATTAATTAATTAAGGAGAAATTATAAAATTGAAACTAAATGATTACTAAAAAGAAAATTACAAGTACATAAAATTCTGAGAGGCATGGATAGGGTACACAGTCAGAACCCTATTTGCAGGGCAGAAGTATCAAAGAGTAGAGGGCATACCTTTGTCAAGTGAGGCTAAGTTTAAAGGAGATGTGTGGGGCAAAACTCAGAGAGTGGTGGGTGCCTGGAACATGTTGTCAGGGGTGGTGGTGCAGGTGATAGTAGCGTTTAAGAGGCTTTCAGATGGGCACATGGATAGGGATCACATGCAGGCAGATGAGATTAGTGCAACTTGGCATCGGACATTCTGGGCCGAAGGGCCTGTTCCTGCGCTGTACTGTTCTATGTTAAGTCTTAACCAGGGATACAGACAAAAACTTGGGGTAAAGTATTGCTTTTATATTTGCTGCAGTTAAATACAAGAGAAGAAAACTCTGCTCTTGGCCGTTTATTTTTCTTCCTCTCTGCCTCCTCTTGCCAGGTTAAATAAACCGCTGCCAAGTTAAACTTGATTAGGTTGCTGCCTCGGCAAGTTAAGAGCTGGCCAGGAAGCCAAGGGTGCTGGAGGCAAGACCCAGACTCGACACGGATAGTTGCCTGTATCAGGCAGTGAGTGAAAATAATCGGCGGCTTCCTGCACCAGCACTCGCTCTGTTTTCCTGGTTTAACGGCAAACCGTGCTTGCTGTTCATTGAGGGAATGAAAGATAAACTAAAACCCCATCTCCCTTATCGCTTGGTGGCTAAGCTAGTAGAGCAGCCGTCTCACAGCTCTAGAGACTTTTAGCGATGTCATTGTGGAGTTTGCATGCTTGTCCCAGGACCATGGTGGTATCCTCTTTACCAAATGCGTACAGATGCACAACGTGTGAAAGGTCTGGATAGAGTGGATTGAAGAGGATGTTTCTAGTAGTGGGAGAGTTTAGGACCAGAGGGCACAGCCTCGGAATAAAAGGACACCTGAATGGAGATGAGGAAGAATTTTTTTAGCCAGAAGGTGATGAATCTTGGAATTCATTGCCACAGATGGACGTGGAGGCGTCAATGAGTATTTTTACAGCAAAGATTGATAGTTTTTTCGCTAGGAAGTATGTCAAAGGTTACACAATACACAATACAATTTATTTGTCACTTGAACCTCATGGAGGCTCAAATGAAATGTTGTTTCTGCAGTCATACACACAAGAAAAAAAGACCCAAGACACAACACAATTTACACAGACATCCATCACATCGCATCTCCTCCTCGCTGTGATGGAAGGCAAAAAAACTTATCGGGGTAGGAGAATGAGATTGAGAGGAGAAAATTAAATCGGCCATGATTGAATGGCAGAGCCTTGATGGGCCGAATGACCTAATTCTGCTCCTATGTCTTTTGGGTTGGTGGGCTAATTAGCTGCTGTAAATTAACCCTAGTGTGTAGGAGAATGAGAACATTTGAAAGATTAATGAGAATCCGGGGTGAAATTACGGCGGCACAGTGGTAGAGTTGCTGCCTCACATTGCCAGAGACCCGGGTTTGATCCTGAACGCGGGTGCTGTCTGTACGGAGTTTACACGTTTACCCTGTGACCGTGTGGGCTTTCTCCGGGTGCTCCAGTGCCCCTCCACACTCCAAAGATGTACAGGTTTGTAGGTTATTTGGCCGGTAAAATTGGCCCTCTGAGGGAGCCAATGTGCGGAGATCGCTGGTCACGCCCAGACTTGGTAGGCTGAAAGGCCTGTTTGTGTGCTGTATCTCTAAACTAAATTAAATAAAATAGCACTAGAGAAAAATCAGTATAAATGGATGATTGTAGGTCAGCACGGATTCAGTGGGTCGTAGAGCTTGTTCTCTGGTGGATCAATCCATGAGTAACATC
The DNA here is from genome assembly GCF_028641065.1 of Leucoraja erinaceus. Taxonomy (NCBI): domain Eukaryota; kingdom Metazoa; phylum Chordata; class Chondrichthyes; order Rajiformes; family Rajidae; genus Leucoraja; species Leucoraja erinaceus. The sequence goes on along the minus strand of NC_073395.1, from coordinate 19,393,235 downwards.
TCCTACTTCATCCAGGTTTGCAGATCATATTCATCTGGGTAGCAGTGTAGGTGGTGGGGGGTGGGGTTAGTGGGGGGTGGGGATGGGTTATTTGAGTTCATCCATGATTAGAGATACAGCATGGTAACAGGCCCTTCGGCCCACCAAGTCCATGCTGACCGTCGATCACCCATTCATGCCGGTTGTATGTTCTCAAACTTTCTCATCCATTCCATACACACTAGGGGCAATTTCACAGAGGCCAATTAACCTACAAACCTGCACGTCTTTGGGATGTGGGAGGAAACCAGAGCGCCCGGAGGAAACCCGCGTGGTAACGGGGACAATTGAACCCGGGTCTCTGGCGCCGTGAGGCAGCAACTCTCCCTGCTGCGCTGCTGTGCCCAGGCAGCATCAGTGGGGGAGGGGGGGGGGGGTAGAAACTGGGTAAATATTTCAAGCAAAGAGCCTGTATCAGAACAAGTGGAAACTCCTGGAAGAGTAACAGCAATGAATTGAACAGAAATCCAATAATGTCAGTGTGTTCAAACTATTTTTGTGTTGTTAAACAGTCAAAACTTTTTCTTTTTTTTAACATTTAAAAAAAATCATGGAGCCATCTGTTTGGGTGGGTGTAAATGATCCCCGGACAGTGCAGAAGAGTCGCGAGATCTCCTGATGGAACGCTCTCCCTGCAGCCTTGGCCAAATCGCTCTGTGATCTCGTTCTGCAAATAATTGGCGGCTTCATCTTCCAACGAACTATTCTCTGGGCGTGCAGCAACCTGGGATCTCCCGCCCTAAAGAGGCGTATAGATCCGACAGCATCCTTCCTCCTAGTTGCTGCAGCTGCCTCGAGTACGCTCAGCCTTTTCCTGACCTGTTTTTCTTGCTCTGAAGCCAGCTAATTTTGGCAGTGGTTCACTCGGACTTTCTTCCCAATGTAATGTTAGTTCGCAAGACGATGCTTTCACTTCCCCGGGGAAATTGCCATCGCATTGCTGCTCGAAGGCGACGGGTGGCCACTGGCGAACATCTGGTGATGGGAAACCCCTGGGCTCCGTGATGTGCCACTGTGTTCAGGGTGGGTTCTTCCCGAAGAGCTGCAGAAGGTGGCAGCAATCTGCAGAAGGATCCCGACCAGTAAAGTCTCCAGGAAAACTCAGCAAGCACTGGATATATTCAAGATAGTGACTGATATGTTGGAAGTTAAGGGAAGCATTATATAGGATTAGTGCAGAAAGTGGCATTGAGGTGAAAGATCTAACATATTGAACAGCGGAACATGCGTGAATGATCCGGAAATTCCGTTACGAATGCAGAACACCGCAGATGCTAAAACCCTGAGATAAAATGGCCAGTGCTGGAAATAACCGCTGCAGCTCAGGCAGCATCAGTGGAGAGAGAAACTGAGTTAATGTTGCAGGCAAAGAGCCTATCAGACAAATTAAAATTTTGCTGGAGTTTTTTATTGTCACCTGTAAAAGGTGCAATGAAAAGCTATTCTGCATGTCTGCTGATTTACTCCAGAACTTTGTGTCCTTTTGTGTATTAACCAGCATCTGCAGTTTCTACATTTTAGCTGCTGAAAGATAGCTACAGATGGATGGAGTGATTCTAGTACCTCCTTGCCTCTTTCTTCATTTGCCAACAGCTGAAGCCGATTTTAACAAATATATATAAATTACATTTCCTTCCTTCCTCTCGGTTCCAAGAAGGGTGTGGATTGCTCTGTCTCCCTCCCTTGCTTCCCCGCCCCAACCGTTTAATCTGATCATTTTGCAATTGTGAAAACGAGACCTTTGGGTTTGTGGTATAGAATTCTGCTCTGATTGACCTTGGTTGACCAGGTAACCTTGGAGAAAGTTTAATGAAACACATCTGCGTGGGGAGTGGGGAGGAGAAGTTTGTTTCCACTCTCCCAGCTGTGTGCAGCTGGGCCTCGATGAATCCCGCTGTATGAACTTGCTTTCATCTACCTGGGGCTTGTCAGCCACACAGCCAGGGCCCAGTGGGAGGCCTTCTCACCTCTGGGTCAGGAGATCGTGGGCTCGGGTCCCGTTTCAGTGCTGGGAGCATGCGTTGGATCTATCCAGTTTAGTTTAGAGATACAGTGTGGAAACGGGCCCTTCGGTCACCCGTACAATAGTCCTATCCTACGCAGTAGGGACAACTTACAGAAGCCAATTAACCTACACACCTGCATATATTTGGAATGTAGGAGGAAACTGGAGCACCCGGAAAAAAGGCCTGCAGTAACAGGGAGAATGTGCAAACTCTGTACAGACAGCACCCGTAGTCAGGATCACATCCGGATCTCTGGCCCTGTGAGGCAGCGATTCCACTGCTACTCCACTGTTCTGCCTAATGTAGTGCTGAGGGCTCGGGGTATCGGGGCTATGGTACATCAGGGTATGACGGGCTCAGGGTACCTGAAGAGATATTGTCTTCAAGATGAGACAGTAAACTAGAACAAACTGTATGATATAGCACAGGAAGTGGCCCTTCGGCCCACAATGTTTGTGCCAAACATGACACAAGACCAACTCTTATCTGCCTGCACATGATCCATTCCATGCATATCCGTTTGCCTATCCAGAAATCACTTAATCAACGCCATTGTATCTGCCTCAACCACCATCCCTGGCAGCGCGTTCCAAGCCCCTGCGTCTCTGTGGTTCTTTAATAAATACTTATAATGCACACGCCATTATCATTACCCCTTTCATCTTATAGCTGTGCCCTCTAGTATTGGATATTTCCACCCTGGGGGAAAAAGGTCCCGCCCTATCTGTGCCTCTCATAAGTTCATACACTTCTATCGTCTCCCCTCAATCTTTTCCGTTCCAGTCCAAGTCTATCCAACCTCTCCCTGTAGCTGAAACCCTGTAATCCAGGCAACATTCTGATAAACCACCTCTGCACCCTCTCCAAAGCTTTCACAACTTTCCTGTAATGGGACAACCAGAACTGCACACAATACTCCAAATGTAGCCTAACCAAAATCCTATAGAGCTGAATCGGAACTTTCTGTTACCTACAATAAACTAAGACCCTTTAAAATATATATATATATATATATAAGCAAGGATGTAATGAAGGGGCTTTATACGACGTTGGTGAGATCACATTTGGGATATTGTGAGCAGTTTTGCGCTACATATCTGAGGAAGGATGAGCTAGTTTTGGAGAGGCCTGAGAGGTTTACGAGAATGATCCCTGGAATGATTGGATTAATGTATGTGGAGATTTTCATGGCTCTGGACCAGTACTCACTGGAGTTTAGCAGGATGGGGGGGGGGGATCTCATTGAAACCTATCAGATATGAAAGGCTTAGATAGAGTGAATGTGGAGAGAATGTTTTCAGCAGTGGGAGTGTCCAGGACCAGAGGGGGCAGCCTCAGAATAAAAGGACGTGCCTTTTGAGGAATCAGGAAGTGAGATGACATGGAACAAGTTTGTACGGATCGATGGTCGACGTAGACTCGGTTGGCCGAAGGACCAGCTTCCATGCTGTATCTCTAATCAAAAAATGTTTATTGTTCCTGTACCTTGCTGCACATGACAAAGTCTCCTTGCAATTGCTTAGGTTTCTAGGCGCTCCAGTTTCCTTCCACATCCCAAAGACATGCGGGTCGGTGGGATGATAGGCCGCTGTAACTTACATCAACCATCAACTTACCCTGAGTGAGCTGTCAAATCTGTGGAGGATTTGAGAAACTTGGAGAGCAAAGAGTGCGCAAACGGGTGCTTAATGGTTGATGTGGACCTGGGTAAAGGTGATGTGGACTATGGGTAAAAGGGCTTGTTTCAGGGCTGCATGACTCAATTATGTATCTTTGAGTATTCGTGAAGCACGTCTATAAGCTAAGCTGTATAGCTATTGCTCATAAATGAATACATTGTGATTAAATGTGTTTCAGTATTTGGGACCTCGATGGAAATCAAAAGACTTCGTTTCTGCTTCACTCTCCGGGAATGAGCTTGTGTTGGCATCCTGAGGACGTGTTCAAGGTTCACTTGTAATTTTATTTCTAAATCCTATGTTGTTTGTGTCTGTGGGAGACTTGAACCACAAGCTGGGAGCACTGGAGCAGCAGGGCAGATCTAGGGCTGGAATGTTTTCATTTACTGCCAATAATAACTGGGGGAAGAAAACAGACTTGATGGCCTTTAATTTAAAAAAAGTTATTTTCTTTTACACCAGTGAAGGCCCTGAATTGGGACCAGTTTTTTATAGTCTAAACCCTGCATTGTCTTTAATGGATGTTGAACAGGGACTACGAACAAATTGGTTTTGGCTTGTCATGTGCAAGGACTTCTGAAATATTGAGCAAAACACAAACTACTGGAGGAACTCAGCAGGTCAGGCTGTGTCTGTGGAGGGAAGATAAGTAACAGGTCAATTCTGGTCTGAAGGGATCTGACATAGACAATAGATAATAGGTGCAGGAGTAGGCCATTTGGCCCTTCGAGCCAGCACAGCCATTCAATGTGATCATGGCTGATCATCCCCAATCAGTACCCCGTTCCTGCCTTCTCCCCATATCCCCTGACTGCTATTTTTAAGAGCCCTATCTAGCTCTCTCTTGATAGCATCCAGAGAACCTGCCTCCACTGTCCTCTGAGGCAGAGAATTCCACAGACTCACCACTCTCTGTGAGAAAAAGTGTTTCCTCGTCTCCGTTGTAAATGGCTTACTCCTTATTCTTAAATTGTGGCCGCTGGTTCTGGACTCCCCCAACATCGGGAACATGTTTCCTGCCTCTAGTGTGTCCAAGCCCTTAACAATCTTAAAGGTTTCAATGAGATACCCACTCATCCTTCTAAACACCAGAATGTACAAGCCCAGCTGCTCCATTCTCTCAACATATGACAATCCCGCCATCCCGGGAATTAACCTTGTAAACCTACGCTGCACTCCCTCAATAACAAGAATGTCCTTCCTCAAATTAGGGGAACAAAACTGCGCACAATACTCCTGGTGTGGTCTCACCTGAAACGTCATCTGTCCATTCCCTCCACTGATGTTCATAGAACCGATTTGACCACCTGTTCCTCACTAAAGGGGACAGGAGGAGGCCATTGAGCCCATTGCGGTTTGGGATACTGACTCTTCTCTCATATCTTGCAGCTGATGGTGGCGGAGAAGAATGGGATCATCCGCTTTTACGACCTGGTTACTCTGCAGGCTATCCTGTCTGTGGACTGTGGCCAGATGCCACTGATGTCGGCCGACTGGTGCCTGGGCAACACCATCAAAGTTGGTGCGGTGGCGGGCAATGACTGGCTGATCTGGGACATCACCCGCTCCAGGTACATAAGTTATAGGAGTAGAATTCAGCCATTTGGCCCATCAAGTCTACTCGGCCATTCAATCGTGGTTGATTTATCTTTTCCTCTCAACCCCATTCTCCTGCTTCCTCCCCCATAAACCCTGACATCGATACTAATCGAGAACCTGTCAACCTCTGACGTAAAAATATCCATTGAGGCCTCCACAGCCTTCTGTGACACTGAATTCCACAGATTTACCACACTCTGGCTAAATAAATTCCTCCTCATCTCCTTTGGCAGTTGGCGTACACGGCCGTTGGCTTTCATCGAGGTTAGAGTCATAGAGATTTATGTGGTGGAAACCAAAGACCCTATAGCAAGCAAGATAGTGCACTCCTGCTAAAACCAATGGACTGACGTGTAGTAGGCAACGGAGCGGAACGTCAGCCTTTTCGTCGTCCATTTCAGTAACCCAACTTTGTATATCCCTCTCGCAGTGTAATCAACGTTACGGTGGAACAGTTTGTGTGTGTGTGATATAGTGTTAGATTCATGATTCATAATTCTGTTATTTTTTGTTAATAATTAATATGTTGATAAATTATAAATCTGTTAATTTTCTTTTTTGATGTTTTGGATTCAAAGCCCCGGGATTGGGATCGGACTGTGCAAGGGTGGAGGGGACACTGAGGGCAAAGAGGCTGTGCCCACACGGCAGTGTAAAAGGGGAGACTTTTCCAATCCACACTTCCCTCTCCCTGTCTCCGCTGTGCCTTTTCAAAATTGGTTGTTTATTTATTATAGAAATGCGGAGTGAGCGAGAGTGAGGGGCTGAGGCTTGCACCGACCGACCGAGTGAGCCCAGCTTTGGATCTCATGCCCGCCCTCTTTCCTCCCATCAGTGAGTCTCTTTAACGGGGCAGAGAGAAAGTGAGGAAAAGATTTTTACCAAAGACGTTTGATTTTTACGAGGATGTTTCCGTAACCGGCTTCCGTCTCCGTACTAGTATCTTTGCTCCGCTATGGCGGACAAAGATGGTGGAGACGGAAGCCGGTTACGGAAATGGGGCCGAAGATTACCCATGAATCTGCCCATGACCGAACTACGTCTTTTTCGTTTAGTGCACTATCTTGCTCGCTATAGGATCTTTGGTGGAAACAGGTCCTGCAACCAACATTCCCCCTCTACACTAGTCCCACCTGCCTGTGTTTGCATCATAATTATTATCGGTATCCCTCTAAACCTATCCGGACAAGTGCCTATCCTAAACATGTACTTATCCAAATGTTTCTTAAACATTGTGATAATACCTGCCTTCAGCAGTTCACTCCATATGCCTACCACCCTTTGTGTGGAAAACGTTGCCCCTCACGTTCCAATTAAATCACTCCCCCTCACCCTGTGTCCTCTGGTTCTTGATTCCCCTACTCTGGTAAAAAAAATTGTGTATTTACCTTATCTATTCCAGGATTCGGGGAGGGAGGTGGGTCACAAAGAACTATCTAAAAGCCTCTTAAATGCCACATTTGTATCTGCCTCCAACACCACCCTAGGCAGTTCGTTCCAGGCACGCGCCACTCTCTGTGCCAATAACTTGCCCTGCACATCGCCTTTAAACTTTGCCCCTCTCACCTTGAAGCTATGCCCTCTAGTCTTTGGCATTTCCATCCTGGTAAAAAGGTTCTGACTGTACCTGATTGACCTGCTGCCTGAGTGGCTGAGTTACTCCGGCACGTTGTGTCTTTTTTTTGTAAACCAACATCTGCAGTTCCTTGCATCTGGATAATTTCCTGCCTGCTTTTGTCTCCACATTATATTGGGGATATAGAGAAGATGCAAAATACTGAGCTCTCATCTAGTTTTAGTAGTGAAGATGAAAAGTAATTGAAAACATAAAGGGGTTCAAGCATGAGAGAATGCAGATGCTGACATCTGCAGCAACAAATTTACTCACTTGCTGGTAATGTGGTTGTCAGGTGAACAGTCTGATTACTGGGATGTGTTAATTCCTGAAATATATGGCTTCCAAGCTTCCCATCCAGAAAATCTAATCTGTGTTCCCTTCATTAGATCTGAATAAATATCAAGACCTGCGTGTGTGAACTGAATTTTATTAGTTGTGATTTTTCTGTCTCTCGCCCACAGTTATCCCCAGGAGAAGAGACCATCACACTTGGATGGAGCCCAGAGATTTCGGTAAGATGGAATGTATTTACTGATATAGTCAAGAGTATTTAATGGAACAATGAAATTCCTACATGTGAATCTTAACAGACCAATAATGCAATAACTCACAAATAAATATATGGTTAAGATATAGGAGCACAATTGAGCCATTTGGCCCATCAAGTCTACTCCGCCATTCAATCATGGTTGATCTATCTTTCCCTCTCAACCCCATCTCCTGCCTTCGTGCCATAACCCCTGACACCCGTACTAATCGACAATAATCAATAATACAACAAATTAGAAACCATGATACTGGGTAAATCATAATAGTACGAAAACCAAAGTATGTTGTGCAACCAAAAGCACAGTCCATAGAAGAACATAGTTTTAGAATTTGTAGATACAGCGTGGAAACAGGCCCTTTGACCCACCGAGTCTTTGCTAACCGATCTTCCCATACACTAAACCTATCCTACACTCTAAGGGTCTGAAGAAGGGTCTCGACCCGAAACGTCACCTATTCCTTCGCTCCATAGATGCTGCCTCACCCGCTGAGTTTCTGCAGCATTTTTGTCTACCTTCGATTTTTCCAGCATCTGCAGTTCCTTCTTAAACACTACACACTAAGGACATTTTTGCATTTATGCCAATGAACCTACAAACCAATACATTTTTGGAATGTGGGAGGAAACTGGAGCACCTGGTGAAAATTTACCCAGTCATCAGGAGAATGTACAAACTCCGTACAGACTGCACCCGTGGTCAGGATCGAACACTGGTCTCTGGCGCTGTATGGCAGCAACTACCGCTGTGCCACCATGCCGCCCTTTGCTGAGGTTGGTGTTGTGCAATGTTCAAAAACCTTTTGGTTGTTGGGAAGGTCCCTGTGAAATAGCACAAGGGTGGGACACTTCCCACATAGTGCTAGGGCTGCTGATATTAGTATTAAATATCGGTATCTGAAAACCACTGAAGCCCAGCTGGTTCCCTAATGCCGCTGGGGAAGGGAGTATGTTGTTCTTGTACCCTCCCGACTATCAAATGTACTTCAGATTCTCAATTTGTAGTTTAAATTCCAGTTATGGAACTGATTTGATGGACGAACATCACCATTAATCTAAAGGATTCTAATGGTTGGAAGAACAAGGACTGCATCCTGGCTGTTGGGAGGACCATTCAGTAGTCTGATAACAGCTGTTCTTAAATCTGGTGCCAAGTGTTTTCAGGCTTTTGAGTCTTTATCCTGACAGGAGAGAGGAGAGGTAAATGGTCCTTGATTATAGTGGCTGCTTTCCCAAGCGTGAAGTGTAGATGGAGTTGATGCTGGGGAATCTAGTTTCTGCGATGGACTAAGCTATTTTCAACATAATGCCCTTTCCTTGACCTCGGTCTGTAATCTTCATTGACATTGGTGTACCTTTTTCATGTGTTAGGGGTTTCTGCCAGAGAATTCCAGATCCCCAGTACTGTGGATAAAAATATTTTTCCTTGGCCCCTCTCACATTCTTCAATAACTTAATTCTGTGCCCCCCCCCCCCATATCCAGTTTCTGGCCTCTGCTCAGAGAAACTATCCCACTCGTTTCATCCTTACTAGACTTAGACCCATACAGCACTGACACAAGCCCAACTTATCCATGCCAACCAAGATGCCCCTATTAAAATTGTCACATTTACCCGTGTTTCTCCCACACATGTTGCAGTTGTACAAAACATTGGTCAAGCTGCTTTTGGAGCATTGTATACAGTTCTGCTCGCCTCACTATGGGAATGGAGTTGTAGCAATAGAGACAGTGCAGATATGATTCACCAGGATGTTGCCCTGGAATGGAGGGCTGTAGTTATTTGGAGATTGGGTTTATTCTCATTGGAACGTGGGGTTCTTATAACTTTATACACCTCAGTTAAATCTTACTTCACTCTCCCCCGTTGACAATGAAAATGGACCCCATGAGGATTTTTCAAATTTTTTTTTTTAGATACAGCATGGAAACTGGCCCTTCGTCCCACCATGTCCATGCACACCATCGATCACATGTTCACACTAGTGCTATGTTATCACATCCACTCCCTACACACCAGGGGCAATTCGGAGGCCAATTAACCTTCAAGCCCGCCGTCTTTGGGACGTGGGAGGAAATCTGTGCCTTATTGGATGAGCCCCCACATCATTGTGCAAACTCCACACAAACAGTACCCAAGGTCATGATCGAACCTGGATCTCTGACACTGTGTGGCAGCAGCTCTACCAGTTGTGCCACTGTGCCATCTGAGGATCTTTCCTTGTTCAGGGTGTGACTGCAGGTAGTGCAGCTGCCTCATAACTCCAGTTACCTGGATTTCAATCCTCCTTCCTCCAAGCATTTAATGTTGAAAGTTCCTATTTGAATAGTGTATTTTTGCATTACCCATTCATTGCACTGAAAATTAAAAGGTGATTTGCCAACTTTTTTTCATATAATAACAATTCTTCCTCTTTGGTTTTCCAGGTGGTCAAAAGCTAATGAAAATCTCTTTGCAACAACTGGCTACCCGGGCAAGATGAACAGTCAACTGCTTGTACATCACTTGGGTCATCCGCAGGTAAGCTTGGATTCAGAAAACAAAACTAATGTGAGGCCCCGAGGCAAAGGCAGGAGAAAGTAGAATTCGGAAATCACTGAAGCATTCACCAAATAGTTCATATTGACATGTTGCAGGTGTACAATACATTGCTTGGGCCGCTCTACCCGTTCGATCTTGCCGTGCGAGTCCTTGTTTCACCTATCTTATTTGATTTCATAAAATGTTGTAGATTAGACAATAAACTAAACTATCAGTTGAGCATTGGCCTGGGTACCAGGTGAGTACCTCATCGACTGTGTGGGTTGTGGTGAGTTTGGTGCAGGCAGGCTGCGGTATGGGTGTAGTGACCCGGTTAACAAACCTCTCTTCCCTTGACAGGCTATCATGGTCGGCTCTGCTCCCGTGGCTTCAGGCTTGAGCTGGCACCGGACACTCCCGTTATGTGCCGTTGGCGGCGATCGCAAGGTTTTATTTTGGATGACGGAAATGTAGAGAAGTTCCCCTTAACTGCTTGGTCGCACTATCGAACATTTTAAATGTTGGCTTCACTACTGTACCTGTGGTCCCTGGACCAAAGCATCATGATCACTTCATCTGAGAGGGCCTCGAGCTCAACATTAAAGATTTGTTCATTTTGATTCTCATGTGTATAACTTGTATCTGTATCGTGCCTTTAATGTAGTGACACATTCTAGGGTGTTCACGAGAGCCCAGAAACAGTGTCACGCAGGGACAGTCTGATCCTCAACCCAAACCTGATGAGACCTGATTCAGGGTCATACAGCATGGAAACAATTTCTGCAGCACAACTCTATCAAGATGCCCAATCTAAGCTGGACCTTTGGACATTTGACCAAATGACATTTGGATTGATACATGAATAGGAAAGATCTAGAGGGATACGAGCCAAACTCTCGGGCAGGTGAGACTAGTTTTGATGGGGCATCTTGGCAAGTTGGTTTGAACAACCTGTTTATGTGCTGAATGATTCTATGACTAACTCGTTATCACCTAGCGCACAGCCAACAAAGGACCATTTCCTTGATCATTGTTATTTTTTTGGTACATTTTTTATTCATTTGTTCTGTTTCTCTATATCACCATCTATCTTGTTGCCCTTTTCCCTGACTCTCAGTCCGAAGAAGGGTCTTGGCCTGAAACGTCACCTATTCGTTTTCTCCAGTAATGCTGCCTGACCCAGCTTTTTGTGTGTATCTTAAGTTCCCATTGGCACCCTCTCAAGGAAACTAGGTGAAGAAGAGCAATATTGATGTGCTAGATATCTCAACATTCCCCTCTGTTGTAACTTCACTGAGCTCTCTTCAGATCATATTAAATGGCATATTGGAGGTAGACAAAAATACTGGAGTAACTCAGCGAGTGAGGCAGCATCTATGGAGCGAAGGAATAGGTGGCGTTTCGGGTCTGAAGAAGGATCTCGACCAGAAAAATCACCCATTCCTTCGCTCAATAGATGCTGCTTCACCCACTGATTTTCTCCAGAATTTTGTCTACCTTTGATTGGTCCAGCATCTGCAGCTCCTTCTTAAACAAATAGCATATTGGAATCAGTCAGTTTTCCATTTATAAAAATCATTAGTGAATCCAGGATTGAGAGTTAAGAGCCTCACTAGCAATGGCTCCTTCAAAATCTTGAAGACTCTTGGTGGCATTAGAAAAAGGAAATTTTTACAGTGCAGTTACAGATGTAAGATAAACAAGACTAATGCACATATAGCAAGCACCCACACAGCTATGACAGAGAGCCAGATAATCTATTTTAGTAACCCTCAGTGAGCAGTAAATATTTTTAAAGACACTTGTGCTTTAACAAACCAGTATGGGATCTTTGATATCCGAGAGAAAAGATTGTACAAATGAGAGGTGCACTGGAGACCTCAGCTGGATTTTTTTAAATATCTGGAGTGGGATTTGAGCCCACAGCTTTGTCACTTAGCAAGGAATGCTGCCCATGAAATTTCAGACCAACAGGCTGAGCTTTTCCAGCGGACGGCATTTGTGAACATCACTACTTGCGAGGTTAGGCACAAAAAGCTGGAGTAACTCAGCGGGACAGGCAGCATCTCTGGAGAGAAGGAACATCCTTCTCTCCAACGATGCTGCTTGGCCCGCTGAGTTACTCCAGCTTTTTGCGTCTACGGTTTAAACCAGCAACTGCAGTTAATTCCTACACTAATGTGATGTGTTCCCATGCGAGTGGGTGCTGGTCCACCCACGAAAACAGAGCCGGCGGGCTTTGCCTGCAGAGAGGATGCTCAGAAGCCACCGAGCTCCACCCAGAAGACCAGAGAGTTGAGGTGGAAGGAGCCATGGGTGACGACGGACATGAGGAGAGAGCCGGGAGGAAAGGGACTGGGGTATCGCCTCCAACGCCTTCAAGGCCGTCTGCAGGAGGCATCCCTGGGACACAGAGGGTCGGGCAAGGAGAGGAACATTGGTTCACGTGCCGAGGTGGTCGAGGGCGACGGAGAAGGCCCGGCTGCAGTCTGGAGCTTACCTGGATCGGAAGCCACTCCAATACATCGAGCATGTGGACCAGACGGTGGATGTTTTGTAAATGCGCCAGAATATGGTGACTTATGTATCTATGCAAAAAGAATCTCGCCGTGAAGTGCACACGTGACAATAAAGCACCATTGAACTGTTGTGAATTTGTCACATCCTGTTTGGTGTGTTGTCCAATCAAGTCTGAAATGGAAATGAGTAGCTGAGGAATTTATCCATTTATGGGATTGATTTTATATTTTGGAAAGTGAAATAAATTTCTAATACGTTTTGGGTATTTTCATGTCTTCAAAGTGGGTGAAGTCCGAGATTAATACAGTGCAGAAACAGGTCCTTTAGCGCAACTCATCCATGCTGACCAAATTGCCTACCCGCTGAACAGGTCCCACTTGATTGCATTTGGCCCATCCCTCTAAACTGTTCCTATCCATGCACCTGTCCAAATGTCTTTTAAATGTTGCAATTGCACTCACCACTACCATTTCTGCTAGATATGTTTAATACAGTTATGAGCAGATTAGAAACAGTGTACAGTGAATTGCAAAATGTTTGTTCAAGTCTAGGCACCTTGCATTTTACACGTTTGATTTACGTATTTTTAAAACGACGCGCTTGTTCCTTTGATAACAAAGCTTGATTTACATGCTGATATTTTCTGATTAACGTGCCCAAATTTACTGCTGACCGCCTGGTCGCGTATATGTTTAATTTGCACGTTTTTGAATTACGCGCGGTTAACTGTGATTATAACTTTATTTCTGTTAAACAAAGGAATCCAAGCAAAAATTGGAACAAATGAGACGAGAACATGAAACCTCCCACAAAGCACAATCTGTTCTGGTACTAAACCTGGTGAAGGAATTTACTGCGTCCCTACAAGAACCATTAGCTTCTCTGTTCTTTAGGCACTGGGGTCCAATTAGATTAGCAAAGTCCTGGAGAGCTCTTAGATTAAGTGGGACGATAGTTAAGTATATTGAGGTCAGATTGTTCATTTTTCCATATGCAATTTGAAGTGATCCAACCATAACATCTGTCAGCCAAAATGATGATTATCCGTGCAGAATGTAGCACTCATTATACTTTTCCATTAATTTTAAACTGTTAAACAGTCACCAGTGATAAAGTTCTGTATACGAATTACAGCTTGTCTAAAATCAAGAAGTTAATAAATTTCCATTACCATTGTCGGGTTGCAATTAAGCTGAGTGCGTATTAAATGTTACTTGGTGTCAATGTTTCCCTTTATTTGACATGTTGAATTGGAAAGATGTTGTGGGGATTTCTGTCCCTGGTTCCTGATCAGCTGGACAGAAAATTGGTGGGGGCGGAGTGGGGATAATTCCAGATGGATGACCAAATGGAATTTCCACTGATCTTCACCCAAATAGATTCCTGAGGAATTTCTGGCACTGAAAGAATAAGAATGAGAGAAGAGGAGATGGATCTCATGGGAGAGATGATTTCAGAGAGGGGAATCTGGGGAGAGGTAGGAGTTTGAGGCCGGGTTGGGGAAGTAGGAAAGGAAGTGAAAAGGCAGTGTGCTGATCCAATAATCTGAGCCTCAGTGACAAAGACCTCTGAGACAAGGAACTGCAGATGCAGGAATCTTGAGCAAAACACATTATGCTGGAGGAACGCAATAGGTCAGGCAGCCTCTGTGGAAGATTCTGGTCTGGACACTTCTGACGTCTGTGAGCTTTTTGCACTGGTTGGGGGAGGGAGTTTCCAATTGAACACATCAAGGATCCCTGGGAGATGGTTCATATTCTCCCCCCCCCCCCCCCCCTCCTGACAGGGCAACACTCTCAGTCCTTCTCCTCTGACACTGTGACGCTCCCTCAGTCCTTCTTCTCGACAGTATAGCACTCCCTCAGCCCAGAAACTCCACCAGCCTCTCTATAAGTGTACACCCTCTTGTCCTGCCCCTCCACTGGTTCAACTGTCAGTTTAACCTCTCCAGGGTATGATGCTTCTTCCAGGTTCCTCCCTCAGTGTATGATGCTTCTTCCAGACTGTTCCTCCCTCAGTGTTCATCTCTGACAATGAAGTAGATTTAAAACAAAATCTTAAAGGAAGTTGAAGAGTTTATAAATGGAATTTAAGTTTTAGGTTGGTGAATATACAGCCACTGCTGTTTGAGCACTTAAAACAATGCGTGAGGCTGGAATTGAGGGTGTGCAGGTATCTCTAATCCCTATGCCTCCTCCTTTATAAAGGAGAGATTGGATAGGCTAGATCTGTTTTCCTTGGAGTGAACGAGTCCGAGAGGTGGTATGATAGAGGTATATAAAATTATCAGAGGCCTTGAAAGGGTAAATAGCCAGTCTCCGTTTCCCATGGGAGAGGTATCTGGAAATAAAAGGTTTAGGATTAAGATGGGTTGTTATCTGGAATGACCTGCTATCTTGACAGGCACTGGAAAGAGCAGGACATGGAGGGGCATAGAATTTAGTTTAGAGATACAGCGTGGAAGCAGGCCCGCCAGCCCACCGAGTCCACACCAACCAGAGATCCCCGTACACTAGTTCTATCCTATCCTAGGGACAATTTACAGAAGAAAATTAACTTACAAACCTGCTGGCACAGGGGGAATGTATAAACTCTGTACAGCCAAGCACCTATAGCTAGGATCAAACCTGGATCTCTGGCACTGTATGTCAGCAATTCTACCGCTGTGCCACTGTGGCACCACCAAATGCATTTAAAATTAATACAAGCAAGTAGGATTAGTATAGATATGGTGCGCTGTAAGGCCCATTTCTGTGCACGACAACCCTGAGAGAGTATCCACTTCCATCCAACTCCACAGCTGATGAAGGTGAAAGTTTACCCTTTCTTTAGTTTCTTCTGTTATTTACCTTTGGTAAACATATTCATGTGGTTTAAAGAGGAAAGATTTCTGTCTAGCAAGAATGCATACTTAACTGTTTACTTTGCCAAAGGCCGTGTTGATCTCTTTACTTTGAGGAATGGCCCAAATAAACACAAGCAAATTCACAGAAATGTGTAGGAGATTTGGCTATTAAATACAATATCTTCAAAAATTAATGACTTGTGACCATTTTGAAAGTCAATAAATTCATTTATTCAGAAAATTATTCCTTTCTCATTGGTGGAGATAAAGGGAGAGCATCTGGATGTAATAAAGAGTACACTATTTATTTTGAAAGCACCTTTTATGACTTCCAGAATATTTTGGACTCAAGAAATTATCCCTGAAGTCCAGTCACCATTGTAGGAAACACCGCAACCAATGTGCATGCTAAACTCCTGTAAACTCATCTACACTTCACGCTACCTTGGAAAAGCTAAGAACATAATCAAAGACATGTCCTACCCTGGTCATTCCTGCTGCTGTCAGGCAGAGGCTTGAAAGCGTACACCACCAGACTCAGGAACAGCTTCTGCCCTTTTGTTTTCAGGCTTCTGAGCAGTTCTACCATAAGCTAGGTTAATGTCCAATTCACCTCTCCCTCATTGTGGACTTTGTCTATCCAACTGATGCCCTACAATGTTGAGAACTATATTCTGCACTCTGTATCTACCTCCTTGTTATACCTATTGCACTTGAGTTTGACTTGATAGTATATGTATGGTATATCTGATCTGTTTGGATCAGATGCAAATCAAAGCTTTTCACTGTACCTAATACATGTAACAATAATAAACCTAAACATAGTACCACAAAGTGAGAATTATTGGGTCAAATGTCATCAAGTAGGACCACTGATGTCCAACACTCTCTGTGGAGACCTGAAAATATCAAACCTTTGGAGTGGAATTTGAAAATGCAATCGCCAGAAGCAGGTGTATTACCTACTGAGCCACTATCACCTATCCTGTATCTGTAGCTTCCTGGATAGAAAGCTGATAATTGTCAGCTCCGATATACCTCTCTGATATTGTTATTCACTGCTACTCATTATTCAATCATTGTTAGGAAAATCGCACAATAGTTCTTCCCTGTTGCTGATTATCAATTTTAAATGTTAATTGACTATTCACTATATTTCCCATCACTGACGGTTCACCATTCATTATCATTGTTCACCATCACCATGGTGTCTAAACCAAAGGACACAGTTTTGAGCAAAGATGGTTTTGAGAGGATCTGACGGCTGACGGACTTTTCCAATGTGCTGAGGGAAGCTGGTGGAGAATCTGAATCGCCATGGTATTGAAAAAGTTACTCCCTAATTGACCCAGCGATTAAATGATCTCATCTGCAGATTATTCCCTGGGCAACCTTAAGATATTGATGAGATGATTTGATCAAGCGTTGGCAGTTAGGGAGTAATCTGTTAACGGTCATGTATACATTCTCAGAATGGACCCTCCCAAAGTGCAATACCTCATACTTGCAGTTCTGGATTCCTAGTTGGATTTATTGGTCATTAGAGTCATCGAGTGATACAGTGTGGAAACATGCCCTTCGGCACAACTTGCCCACACCGGCCAACATGTCCCAGCAACACTAGTCCCACCTGCCCGCGTTTGGTCCAGATCCCTCCAACCCTGTCCTATCCATGTACCTGTCTAGCTGTTTCTTAAATGTTGGGATAGTTGGTGATCGTCTTATATTTACCACTCTGAGATTTATGTATGTAATCTAATGCTGGCCATTTGCTCCAGGTCTTAGTCCCATTGCTCAACCAAGATTAAACAGCATCTGTCATTTCTATACCCAACTACTCTCTCTTCTCTATCTCCATATCCTGCTGTATCATTTTACAACCATCACCACCATCGGTTTTTGTGCCACCTCTAGATTTATTAATCAGCTCCGCTTTATTTTCATTCAAGGGATTGGATAATTTCACAATAAGACTTACTACCAGGCTGTCTGTGGACCAGCGCGTTGACAGCCCCCGGGGATGGGGGAACGCGGCGGGTCTGGCAGCGCCTGCCGAGGGATTAGAGGCCGCGCACGTTGCCATGGTGCCGGGCCGCGGTCCCTTCCGGGTCGGAGGGCGGCCGTTGCCATCACGCGCCGCGCGGCTTCCGGCGGGAGGAGGATGGACGCGGACGGGCTGCCGCTGGTCGGCTCCGGCATCGACCTGACCCGGGTGAGGGAGGAAAGAGGATATCAACCCCACCCCCTCTCACCCTCCTTCTCTCCCTCCCTGGGGCTGCTCTCACTCCTCCCTCATTCCCTCACTGCTTCTCCCCTCCCTCCCTCATCCCCTCATCCCCTTCCCTCATCCCCTCCCTCCCCTCCCTCATCCCCTCCCCCCCCCCCCTCCCCCCCCCCTCATCCCCCCCCCCTCATCCCCACCCCCCTCCTCATCCCCTTCCCTCATCCCCTCCCCCCTCATCCCCACCCTCCCCATCCCCTACCCTCATCCCCTCCCCCCATACTCTACCCCCTCATCCCCTCCCCCCTTTCCTCATCCCCTCACCCCCACCCCTACCCCCTTCCCTCATTCACTCCCTCATCGCCCCCCCCCCCCCTCATCCCCTCCCCCCCTCCGTGGGTTTCTGTCACCCCATCACTTCCTCACCCTACCTCCAGCTGCCCTCCCTCCTTCCTTCCCTCCCTCAGGCTGACCTCTTCCCTCGGGCTGTCCCTCCCTCCTTCTAGGCCATGTTCCTTCCCCGAGCTGGCCACACCCTCCCTCGGGCTGCCTCCTTCCCTTGAGTTGCTCCCCCCCTCCCCCTCTAGCTTCTTCCTCATCAGTAGGCTGCCCTTCAAGAAATTCCTCTCCCATTTCATTCCTCAGGCCCTTTACCCATTCATCCCTCACTGACCTATATTTTCCATTTAAAATAAATGCAAGATTTGGGTTTTTTCTTATTACATGCAATTAATCAATGTATTTGTCACTGCAGGTCCCAGCCATTCAGCAGAAGAGGACAGTAGCGTTCCTTAATCAATTTATTGCACACACTGTTCAGTTTTTGAATCGTTTCTCAACAGTTTGCGAAGAGGTACTTAACAATTTCATCTTGTTTTCATTCCGAGGGATTTCCCCTTGAGCTGAATGTAGACAAAAATGCTGGAGAAACTCAGCGGGTGAGGCAGCATCTATGGAGCTAAGGAAATAGGCAACGTTTCGGGTCGACACCCTTCTTCAGACCTTGAGCTGACGTTGGTTTACAAAAAAGACAGACACAGCTCTGGAGTAACTCAGTGGGTCAGGCGTCATCCCTGGAAAACATGGATAGATGCTGTTTCTGGTCGGGATCCTTCAGACTCTGCTGCTTGACCCACTGAGTTACTCCAGCAGTTTGTGTTTCTCCCCTTGTGTGACTATTTTTCATTTGCATATTCTGTTGTGTATAATTATTCACATGATATTCTCTCTTATGTTTTTAAAGTGCCTAATTTGATGTGGTAAATAATGAGTTTAAGCTGAAAGTTTAAGATTAAACATTATTTCCCCAAGCAGTAAGTGGTAAGACACTGCCTCAGCTCCAGTAATCCAGGTTCAATCCTGATCTCAGGTGCAGTCTGTGTGGAGTTGTGAATTTTCCATATGATTGTAGCTTGATTGGCGACTGTAAATTGCTGTTGTGTGGTTGGATCTTGGGAGTTCAATGGTGCTTTCTTGTCACAAACACACAGTGAAACAGTGGAAACATTAGCGGCGGAGTGGTGCTGGTTTCCGACGGGAACAATGACAGAATCACACATTTCTGTCCTCCAGTTCCTGTGGACTTCAGCCGCTGGAGTATAGGATTTTGGTGTGTGTGCTTTATCATCATTCCTTACAATGCTATGTACGACAGTGGTCGCAGCTTCTACTGAAGTGTGAATGGCGTTGGCTCGCTAGAAGCTCATCCGCCCTTTGACAGGCCTTGTTTTTGGTCCTGCTAGGGGTCCACAGCCCCCTCACCTGGCAAACTAGGTGGGGGAAGACGGTTTAGTCGCCGACTATCCGACCACGGAGCAGGTAGCGCGGGATTACATGGTACCCGGGGAACTCACCCCGACCTGACCTATTTGTTTTCTTACAAACAGTCCAGTAGAGGATCACTATACCACCCCCGATCAGTAGTTGTATAGAAATAGTCTACTGAATCGCATTGCAAGAGGCACCATGTTTGACGTTATTTTCCAAGCCCAGTCCATGCTCCAGCTGTTATGGGCAGTGCCCAGTTGAGGCAAACCCCAGGCTGCTACCTTCCCTTGAACGTCAAGCAGTGACATCCTCTCCTCAGCCATCAACCTATGTTCCCCTGAGATGCCTCCAGCAGTCGACCTCAAGGGCGTGGTGGGCAAGACCCTGGATTCCTCTCCTCTCCTACTGGACTCTCTCCTTTCCCGTCACGTCCGTTGTCGCTCCCGACACCTGGTCTTCGGGGGATGAGCAGCGGCGGCTCGATGGATTCCTCCTTTCCAGGCCGTAGTCGCGGAGTCCTCCGAGCTGATGAGATTAGAAACATAGAAAAATAGGTGCAGGAGTAGGCCATTTGCCCCTTCAAGCCAGCACCGGCATTCAATATGATCATGGCTGATCATCTAAAATTAGTACCCGTTCCTGCTTTTCCCCCATATCCCTTGATTCCTTTAGACCTAAGAGCTAAATCTAACTCTTAAAATTGAGATTGAGATTGAGGCAAAATTAAATTAAAATGGGATTAATTTAATATTAATGTGGATAATATTACCAGTTTAATGTGCTGAAAGACCAATTTCTGTGTTGCATGTCTCCATATGAGACTACATAAATCATCTGGACAGACACACAAGAGATTGAAGATGTTGTAATCCTGAGAAAAAAAAAACTGTTAGAGGATGTCTGTGGATTGAATGGACAGACAACGTTTCGGCCGGGATCCTTCTTTAAATGCATTCAAGTGTCAAGAGTGTTTTATTGTCATATGTCCTGAAACGGAACAATGAAATTCTTCCTTGCAGCAGCACAACAGATATGTAAATATAGTCACTCATTCCTTCCACATATATTGCCTGACCTGCTGAGTTACTCTCGCATTTACTCCAATCATATGCCCATTCGTTTCTTTAATATAAAACAGTTCATCAGTCCTTTCATTTCAAGAGCTGATCATTGATTATAACATCCGATTAGATGTTAATAAATGTCTTTCAGCATGTTAAACCAACTCACTATATCCTGTGAACATTTCCTTATTCAAAGATTTCTTTCTTCTCCAGAAACTGGCAACACTTTCCCTTCGGATTCAGCAGATTGAAACAACGCTGAATATTTTGGAGGCAAAGGCGAGTTGAAACGGACTCAAGGCGGATGGGTCTCGAATTTCAAGAACAGAAATAGAAGCAGAGGAGCCAATTTAACCTCTGCAACATGCTCTGTTATATTATCAACATCGTGCCTGACTTACGCCTCATCTTGGATTGCATCTGTCTCTTTCACTCAAAATCATCCAGTACTGCTTTAGAAGGATGTGGGGGGACCTCATTGAAACTTACCGAATAGTGAAAGGCCTGGGTAGAGTGGACGTGGAGAGGATACATGCATTAGTGGGAGAGTCTAGGACCAGAGGGCACAGCCTCAGAATAAAGGGACGGACCTTTAGAAATGAGATGAGGAATTTATTTAGTTAGAGGGTGGTGAATCTGTGGAATTCTTTGCCACAGACTGCTAGGGAGGCGAAGTCATTGGGTATTTTTAAAGTGGAGATGACAGGTTCTTGATAAATGGTGTCAAAGGTTACAGGGAGAAGGCAGAAGAATGGGGTTAAAAGGCAAAGATAGATCAGCCATGATTGCATGGTGGAGCGGAATGGCCTAATTCTGCTCCAATTACTTATGAACATGACGGTAGTCTGAATAGTATAGCATTTCAAAGATGGATAACCTCCGAACATAGAATTTTCTCATCTCAGTTTAAATGGCCGACCACTTATCCCGACTATTATTCTTGGTTGTAGACTCTCCAGAGAACAAACAGCATTTAGTGTTTTATACAGGTGCTGCTTTATGAAAAAAGACACAAAATGCTGGAGTGTTCCAACCCAAAACTTCACCCCATCTATGTTTTCCAGAGATGCTGCATCACTTACTGAGTTACACCGACACAATGGAGATAAATGAGAGAAAATGGAAACTTGTTTTTGAATTGCAAGAGAGAAAAAGCATGCTTAAGGCTGGAACAAGTTGGAACATTGAAACGTTTGGCCAGATAGAGTGTGCGCTAGTGGGTAGGAGGTTGCATTGGAGGTATCTAAATCAATGGACCCCAGGAAATCCAAGAGTTCCTTGTATTTGTTAGAGTGCACAGTGGAGGAAATAGAAGGGTTTTCAAGAATGGTTGAATTTTTTTTAAGAAAATCAAATGGAAACTTGTTTTTGAATTGCAAGAGAGCATAGCAAAGAAGTAAAAAAAGACACACAGTGCTGGATAACTCAGTGGGTCAGGTAGCATCCACGGAGAACATGGATAGGTCATATTTCGTGTTGGGACACTTCTTCATGTTCTCCAGAGAAGGTACCTGATCTGAGTTACTCCAGCACCTTATGTTTTTTATGTTTAAGCCAGCATTTGATATTTCTTGTTTCTGCAAAGCCAAGAAGAGTTTGGTTTAGGTCATAACAGGGACTACATTTTAACATGTTTAGTTGGCTATAATATATTTTGAAGCATGGTTGATATTTTGGAAATCTTTATGCATAGCTGGGTGGTAGAATATGGAGTGAGTTGATGAGAGTAATGAAATGGGTGCTCTGAGACAGAGCGCTTGTTTCTATTCTCTGTGACCCCAAGCCTTCATGAGACATGTAGGTACTACCACTGTTACCATCTTTCGAGGAAAAATCATTGCTCATTAAAAAATACTGTCAGTCAGAATTGTGAAAAACATTAGTTCAGTTTATTATTGTCACGTGTACCAAGGTACAGGGACAAGCTTTTTATTGTGTGCTATCCAGTCAGCGAAAAGACTATACATGATTATAATCAAACTGTCCACAGGGTACAGATACAGGATAATAGGAATACTTTATTGTCACATGTGAATTGGCACAGTGAAAGTCTTTGCTAGCATACACAATGTATACAAATACATTTGGCTGACGGCTATAACGTTTAGTGCAAGATAAGGTCCAGTAAAGTTCGATTAAAGATAGTCTGAGGTTCTTCAATGAGGTAGATGGTAGGTCAGGACCACTCTCTAGGTGGTTATAAGATGGCTCATTTGCCTGATAACAGCTTGAAAGAAACTGTCCCTGAATCTGAAGGGATGCATTTTCACACTGGTTCCTCTTGCCTGAATGCAGAGGGGAGAAATTGCAATATTGGTGTAAAACCTTTAAACAAGTGCTGTGTTCATTTGGATGAGACAATGCATTCCTCTTGCATGGGTGCAAAAGATGATGTGCATCTTTATTGCACAGGGCTACGTCTCATGAGAAGTTTTGCTCTAACTTTTGTGTTTGTACACCTCAGCTTTCATCAATACCTGGCCTGGAAGACGTTACACTAGAGCCATCAATCCAGAGTCACAATGTTTCAAATGGCCCTAATTCCAACCAGAACCACCCGTCTCCAACACAGGTAAGTGATGGTCTCGCCCAGCACTTCAGTAAAGCGCCGACTGTCCCCATCACCCTTTCTTCATCTTTCATTATCTCTGGATTTTATTTGTGAAGGGGTAGAATGATGCTCTCTGTTCATTGACCTTCTGGATTTGGCAATGTTTCATCCATCTATTCAAATTCCTCCATCCTCTCTCGCCTCTCTCTCCCTCCCCGAGAGGAATCGAATGGTCCACGTATGCCGTGGGGGAGGAGGGGGGAGATACTTGCCCACAATAGATCCGCTGGCTCTGGCCCGGCCAAAGTTCCAGAGACCCGGCTGCACAGGACACATTTGACTCGCAAATCGGAAGTCAGACCGTGGCAGTCCCGATGAGTCCTAGATTGTCCACCTCACCCGACCTAGGCGCTACATTTTTGTGGGGACTTCTGGGGTAGATTTCAAGTGCACAACCATAATTTTGTCTAGATTTAAGGAGGTGCCTGCCTATCGGTTGCTGGAAAAACCGGTGGTGGACCTATACTACCTTAAACCCCTCATCTCCTTTAATATGCTCCTCAAATGTTCACTGCCATCAACCTTGAGTTCTCCTTTCCATGTGGCTTGTCTCAGTCTTTGGCAGATCGGATCATTTAGATGTACAAATTGTGCAGAATCCAGAGCATTTTAGCACGTTAAAGACACTGTAGAAAAAAAAGTTGTTGTATATCATTATCTACATCAAGGTAGACTGGCCTTCTAACCTAAATTTTGGACCAATGTAAAATGCAGATGACTTTCCTGTTAAGTGCATAAATATTACTTCTGTCATGATCACCAGTGCAATAATAATATTTAGTTAGTTTAGTTTACTGAGATTCAGTGAAAAGCTTTTGTTGCGTGCTATCCAGGCAGCGGAAAGACTACGTGATTGCAATCAAGGCGTTCCAAGTGTACAATACAGGATAAAAGGAATAACATTTAATGCAAGATGAAGTCCAATAATGTTCAATTAATGATAGTCCGAGGGTCACTAATGAGGTAGATGGTAGCTCAGCATCACTCTCTAGATGGTGATAGGATGTTTCAGTTGCCTGATAACAGCTGGGAAGAAACTGTCCCTGAATCTGGAGATATGCATTTTCAAGGTTCTGTATCTCTTGCCTGATGGGAGTGGGGGGGGAAAGGGAGTGTTCAGGGTGAGACTGGTTTTTGATTATGCTGGTGGCCTTGCTGAGGCAGCATGAAGTGTAGATGGGGTCAATGGAAGGGGAGGTTTGGACAGGGATAAAGATAGGAAAGGTTTAGAGAGATATGGGCCAAGTGCGAGCAAATAGGACTAGCTTAGATGGCTGGTCTTGATCAGCATGGACAAGTTGGGTTGAAGAACCTTCCTGTATGATCTTGTATTGAGTAAAGCAGTACAGGGTCCTGGCTTTCGGTCTCCAATGTAAAAATCATCAACCTTTCATAATTCCTCTATTGTACTGGGGATTCAGGCAGTTGTCAACTAAAGGCAGGTGTGAGATATCCTAAGCCATCCATGGTATAAAATTGTTAAATCCTCCCCTGTCACAGTCCTCTCTTAGATGTGAGCTGCACATAGAGGTGTTTTGAGTTAATATTGCCTGTTGTGCATTGGGATCATAATATATTTTGTCCTGAGCATCTAATCTTTAAGATGATAAACCTATAATTGCACCTTTATTTTTCAGGACCAACAAAATGTTGAACCGTCAATTCAAATCAAAGCAGATTCACCAACAGAAAATGCTATTACTGTAGCCAAAGACCCTCGATATGCAAGATACCTGAAGATGGTGCAAGTGGTGAGTTAACTATCGATCTGTCTCCCCCACCACTACTGGCAGCATGTTCCAGACACCCACGACCACTCTGAAAAAATAAACTTGCCTCACACACCTCCTTTAAACATTGCCCCTCTCATCTTAAAGCTATGATCTCCAGTCTTTGTCATTGATACCCTGGGTAAAATGTTCTGACTGTCTACCCTCTGCTTCTCATAATTTTTTGCATTCTATCAGGTCTCCCCCGATAGAAGTATATAAAGTTATATTCTGTTGATATTAGTCGTCAGCCTCTCAGCAATTCAATACTAACGGAATGCTTCATTTATTCTCTATTTCAGGGGGTTCCTGTAATGGCCATTAGGAACAAGATGATTTCTGAAGGACTCAACCCTGAACTATTGGAGTGAGTTTCCTCTAATCAGAGCCAAATGTTTTTTTCCTAAAAGATTTTCAAATGCTTTTATTGTTTCATCTGTCTCATCCCGATAGAGGGATGCAAGTTTCATTTAAATTGGAGAGCCTATAGCTTTTGTGCTCAGATGGTCTATCTCTGATCGGGGTACGATTGAATTTTTAAAAAAAGACACTATATGCTGGAGTAGCTCAGCGGGTCAGTCAGCATCCCTGGAGAACATGCATATGTGATATTTCGGGTCAGGACTCTCCTTCATACTGATTGTGAATGGGGAGAGGAAGAAAACTGTAAGCTATCCATATTCTCTAGAGCTGCTCTCTGACCCACAGAGTACTCCAGCATTTTGTGTTTTTTTTCTTGTAATCCAGCACCTGCATTTTGAGAAGGGTCTCGACCCGAAACGTCGCCTATTTCCTTCGCTCCATAGATGCTGCCTCACCCGCTGAGTTTCTCCAGTAATTTTGGCTATCTGCATTTTGAGTTCAGTTTATTGTCACGTGTACCGAGGTTCAGAATAAAGCCAGTAATGTTCGATAAAAGATAGTCCAAGGGTCTCCAATGAGGTAGATAGTAGTTTAGGACTGCTCTCTAGTTGTTGGTAGGCTGGTTCAGTCACCTGATAACAGCTGTGAAGAAACAGTCCTTGAATCTGGAGGTATTCCTTGTTCCCAGTTCCATGAGTCTCCATGATGGAATGAAGTGTTGCCAATGTTCCACGCCCAGGTGGCAGTATGTAGAAACTGAAGGAACGTACAGTAGAAACAAGGAACTGCAGATGCTGGTTAATACATAAGGGGACACAAAGTGCTGGAGTAACTCAGCAGGCCAGGTATCATCTCTGGAGAACATGGACAGGTGACGTTTCAGGCCAGGACCATTAGTCTGACTAGACGGTGATGCGTATAGGTATAGAAGTGTGAAAACGCACACCTCCAGATTCGGGAACAGTTTCTTCCCAGCTGTTATCAGGCAACTGAACCATCCTACCAACAACTAGAGAGCAGTCCTGAGCTACCTCATTGTAGACCCTCGGGCTATCTTTAATTGGATATTACTGGTTTATTTTTGATTACTGGGGCAACCCAACCCAAGTTTATTTTTTATTCCCAAATATGTTCTGACACTTGGTATGCCTGCAGATTTGGGAATAAAGTCATTAACTCTTAAAATTAGTCCGTATATGTCTATGCTAATTACAATAACCAATATTTACTTGAGGGAACTAATATTTACTTTAAGGGCATCAAAGGTTATGTGGAGAAGGTAGACGAATGAGATTGAGAGGGAAAAATAGATCAACCATGACAGAATGACGGAGTAGACTCGATGGACTGAATGACTTAATTCAGTTCCTATGTCTTATGACTGTGGCATTGTTGAGCTTGAGTTTTAAAGTGAGTTAAATTGCTGCATACCAAGTTTCAAAATCTAATGAAGTTTGAGCAGTCTGATTCTATGCACTTCTTGCTTCTCTCTACAGGACCCCAAATGCCCTGGTCCCAGACGGGGTTAAGGAGGATGATGGGGACAGTTCTGGCAGTGAATCGTCATTCAGTGACTGAGAGCTGACAGGGGAAATTTTGGTTCTGAAACTGGAGCACGTGGAGAGCTGAGTTTGCAGGTTATTTATTTAATGGAGAAGGATTGAGCTTGGATTATATGTGCCTCTTCTATTGCTTGTTTGAAAGCAGCTTTATTCTTGTTTGCAACCATGTCACTGATGCAGATAGGTTCTAAAGCTTGAGAAACCCATTGCCAGTGTAAATCAAGTCTTGGTCTGTTCCACTTTGATTTATGTATGAACATAATTCTACTGTAATTTTAGTGCTCTTTTGCACTGTGCATCTACACAGTTCAGAGCACAGGGGAATGTTATTTCTAATCTGCCTGGCGTTATATTAGTTCACGGGTCATGTGCATATTTATCTTGGGGGAATAAATAAACACCCTGCCAGATAAATACAATCCTTTGTTCAATATTTTTGAGCACCAAAGTGGGTAAATGTGAAGACATTGCTCGTCTTTTGATCAAATCTCACATTCTTGGCATTTAAGGAAGGGGCTTTTAAACAGGATGATGGATATGGAGGGATATGGATCACGTGCAGGCAAAGGAGATTAGTTTATCTTGGCATCATGTACAGCAGAGAGATTGTTGGCCAAAGAGCCTGTCCCTGTGTTGCACTGTCCTTTTCTATGTATTCTGCAGCAGTTCAAGTAGCTGTTGAAGAATACGTTTCCTTGACCCAAGTTATTTCAGGACAAGTGTACAGCCAAGTGTGCACCTCGTCACCAGACTGCTCCATAACGAATGCTGGAATAGAACTGGTTCCTCGTGTGTCAAGAACGTTTACTTTTCATATAGTAGAAACGGTAGAACAATGAAATTCTCACACAGCAGCTTAACAGGCCCATAAACACATTAACACACAGATAATATATAATGGTCAAAAATACAATATGGGCAGCTGGTAGAGCTGCTGCCTCATAGCGCCAGAGAGCTGGATTCGATCCTGACCTTGGGTGCTGTCTGTGTGGAGTTTGTATGTGCTCTCTGTTTTCTCCAGGTGCTCCGTATTCTTCCCACACCCCACGGACTTGTGGGTTTGTAGGTTAATTAGCCTTTGTAAATTACCCCTAGTTTGTAGGGAATGGATGAGAAAGCTGGATATCCTAGAACCAGTGTGAACGGGTGATCGATGGTCAGCGTGGATTCATTGGACCTGTTTCCATGCTGTATCTCTAAACTAAACAAAATAATTTAATAACCATAATAGTGCAACCAAAAACACAATCCATAGAAGCTGAGGTTAGTGTTGTGCAGTGTTCAAGAGCATTTTGGTTGCCGGGAAGAAACTGTTGAACCTGGGTGCACCGTTCTCAGGCTCCATATAAACAGTGGGTGCGGATTGAACAGGACGGATCGGATGCTTAGCTTTCGGTGATGCCCCCAAGGCCACACAGGTTTTCAGTCTGAGGAAGAGTCCCAACCCGAAATGGCACCTATCCATGCTCTCCAGAGATGCTGCCTGACCTGTTGAGTTACTCCAGCACTTTGTGTCTTTCTGTGCGTTTCTGCACCATTCCGTGTTTTCAAAATAACATTGCCAAGCTCGAGGTTAATGCCATTCCTCAAAACTGGTGCGATTCTGAATGTAGTCTCGTTCACGTTTATGATGGGAGGAGATTCTACATTGGGATGCCTACCTAAATCAAGCAATTTTTAACATAAAGCTGCAACTTAATACTGCTTGAAAGTGAAACCTTTGCTTTAAAAAGAGGTACACTTGAATCTTTAATATCGCACAGTTTAAAGTCTTTGATTCGATTGATGTGTCTGCCATCAGCATTTACTACCCACTATCAAACACTCTAGCTGTTTTCTTTCACGAAATTATGAAAATGACAAGTGGATTTTGAAATCAATTCCAAATTCATCTTTACGTTAAGAGGCTGGGGTTTGAGCCAGACTTCATCTTGATGCCTCTGGCTTTAACACTGATAGAAATCCCTTATATAAATGCTGCAATTATTAAAAGCTCCAGCTGTGTATTTAACAAGGAAAATCTACCAGTACTCAGAACAGTAGCCAGCTGTTTCAAAAGGAGCAGTCCTTCCAACTTAATATTCACCGTTCATCCGCTTCTCGTGGTTTGGGCGACACAGTGGTGCTGCCTCACTGCACCAGACCCGGGATCGATCCTGACCTTCGGGTGCTGTCTGTATGGAGTTTGCATGTTCTCCCTGCGTTCCTGTGGGTTTTCTTCAGGTGCTTTGGTTTTCTCCCAAATCCCAAAGACGTGCAGGTAACATTGAACTAGTGAGAATGGTTGATTGATAGTTGGCATGAACTCAGTGGGCCGAAGGGCCTGTTTCCATGTTATATCTTCCATTTGATGTTGCATCATTTCAAAGAGTGTGTTGAGGGAAAGGTATTGTAATTTGTCCAGGGGTTCTGAAACCCTCTAGATAACTAAAAAAAAAAGGACACAAAATGCTGGACTTGGGTAGGCAGCATCTCTGGAGAACATGAATGGGTGGCATTTCAGGTCGGGACCCTTGTTAGGAACCGACCCGAAATGTCACCTATCCATGTTCTCCAGAGATGCTGCGTGACCCTTAGGGTTACTCCCACACTTTGTGTCTTTGTGTGGAAAACAAGCATCTGCAGTTCCTTGTTTCCATGACTAGATAAATTGTATTATTTCTTTCCTGTTTATTTAGCAATTCAGTCTGTCACCAGTCTGTTACTAGCAAGCTGTTGATCTTTGCTAGTCTCGTCTCATCTCTCTTCCCTGCATTGTTTTTATATGTACATTCTTGCTTCATTTGAATTCAGGATGTTAATTGACTCGGAACTACCCAGTTTCACGTGATTTTAAGACATTTTGTGATGATATAGCAAGCAGTTTCCTAGGGTTGCTCAAAGTCAAGAGTGTTTTATTATCATATGTCCCAGTTAGAACAATGAAATTCTGACGCAGCAAGCAGCACAACAGAATATATAAACATTGAACACTGTAAACAATATAATAAACGAGAAAAAAAAGTTTAGTGTGTATATGTATGCACCTACAAGTGGTCCATATCTCTACCTTTGATGAAGATATCCCTCAGTCCTTCCTTTAATATTACATGGCCAACTCATTTTAAATGACCCGTAACTGCATTCCTTTCATTTTGTGAACTGCCTTATTTTATATGATTTAATTAATAAATCTTTAAACAATTTTTACTTCATGGGGCTATAACCTCTGGCTCTCAGTAATTCAGTTTTCTTTGCGTTTTACTGAAAATAAAATCTTGACGTGTTCTGTGTCTCATTTTACGAGGAACACAAGGTTCCCAGATATGGTTAAATGCCAGCAACTAGTGGTGGACTGACAATGCCAAAATACTTGACCCTGATGCTCATACCCACCCACTCCACCAACCTTATAGCTCCTGGGAATTGCTGTATCATTGTAATGAGAGAGTGGCAGCAAAAAGAGCCGTAAACAAGTGAAAGCCCATCTCAAAGGAAGAAAAGTGGAACACAAGGCATTCGCGTACCCACCCACTCCACCAGCCTTCAGCACCTCTTGGGTATTGCTACATCATTGTGATGAGAGATTTCTTGAAAAAGTTGTTCTTCTCATCTTCTATCAATGTTAGTGATTTGCAGAAGAGAACACAAGGCCGGCGATCAGAGCAGTGTGGGGAGACAGAGTTGGGAGTAAGAGTATAGTGAAAGGAGAATATTGTCTATTGTCTACACAAAAATGCTGGAGAAACTCAGTGAGTGCAGCAGCATCTATGGAGCGAAGGAAATAGGCAACGTTTCGGGCCGAAACCCTTCTTCAGACTATTATCTTGTCTATTGACTATTGAGAACTGTTGAGGAACATTTAGAAAGCTGATAGAACATAGAAATGCACAGCACGGGAACAATGTTTGAGCCAAACAGGATGCCAAGTGAAACTGATCTCATCTGCCTGTACATCATCCATATCCCTCCATTCCCTGCCTATCCAAAAGCCTATCGTATCTGCCTCAACAACCCTCCCTATCTATCTTGCCCCACACATCAATAAGTTTTCCCCCTCTTACCTAAATGCCCACTAGTGTTGGACATTTCCACCCTTAGAAAAAGATTCTGACTCTATACTATAATAATTGTGTGATAAAGACATTTTGCTTAAAAACTGTCTTCATTCTTTTGTCAGAATATATTTTTGGCTGAGTTTTTTTTTAAAGGGTTCATGTTCTTTTCAAAGATTGCACAAAAGGAACATGGGCAGGAAAATGTATTTGTGGGTTGACTGATCAAATATTTGTTTATTCCAATGCACGCCAACTTCTCCATGTGAACCACATGAAGGGCAAGAACTGGGCCAGGAGTTGGCCGGGTGGAGTGCAGTTGATCTAGTTTAGAGAAACAATGTGAAAACGGGCCCTTTGGCCCACTGAGTCCACGCCGATCAGCAATCACCTGTACATTACTATTCTACGCACTAGGGACAATTTATAGAAGCCATTTAACTTACAAACCTGCACGTTCATATGTGATAGGAGCAGAATTAGGCCATTCAGCCCATTAAGTCCACAGCATTCAATCATGGCTGATCTATCTTTCCATCCCAACCCCATTGTCTGGCCTTCCAATAACCCCTGACACCCTTGACGTCTTTGAAGTGTAAGAAGAAACTGAAGCGCCTACCGTAGAGAAAACCCACATAGTCACAGGAAGAACATGTAAACTCCACACAGACAGAACACAAAGTCAGGATTTGACTCTGGTCTTTGGCGCTATGAGGCCACAACTCTACTGCTTAACCACGGTGCTGCCCACTGCCTCTGTTTTCCCATGAAGGGAGGATATTTTCTTACACTGTGCAATGTAAATGTGAGATGCTGTGATGGGCCTTCAACGTGTGTTAATCAAGGATCATCCATGGCCTGGTTTGGAAAATTGAACATCCAGGAACAAAGATTACAAAAGTGATGGACATTGCCCAATTAACCCATAAACCCGAACCACCCTAGCCACGCTCTCATTTCACTCCTGCCATCAGGAAGAAGGTACAGGAGCCTGAAAACCGTTATCACCGAGTTAGGAACAGCTTCCTCCCAGCAACCATCAGACTATCGAACACTAATTAAACTACAAATTGCCTTGGGCTGCATTCGGGGCTTTGTTTTGTTTTTTTTCTTTTGACACTTTTTTTCTATTTACAGAACTTTTTAATGTTTATTTATTATATAATCTATGGTATACTGTGATTCCAAACCTGTTTTGTTTCTGCAAGTAAGAATTTTATTGTTCCATTTGAGTGCATGTGGCACATTGGCGCAGTGGCAGAGTTGCTGCCTTATAGTGCCAGGGACCCAGGTTCGATCTTGACTACATGTGTTGTCTGTACAGAGTTTATACATTCTCCCTGTGACTGCGTGGGTTCTCTCCAGGGGCTCCAGTTTCCTCCCACACTCCATAGAGGTGCGGGTGTATGGGTTAATTTGCTTCTGTAAATTGTCCCTAGGACAGAACTAGTGTGAACTAGTGATCGCTGGTCTGGCGCGGACTCAGTTGGCCGAAGGGCCTGTTTCCAAACTATATTTCTAATCTAAACTAAACTAAATGACAATAAAACACTCTTGGCTCTTGACATGGGGGGCTTTTAAACCTCTGGCAGTCTTCAGGAGCCTCGTTCCGATTTTCCACTATGAACCACCTGAGGGCAGTCTTGTCCACTGGGAACAGACAACATTTAAAGGGCTGAAGAAGGGTTTTGCCCCGAAGCGTTGCCTATTTCCTTCGCTCCATAGATGCTGCTGCACCCGCTGAGTTTCTCCAGCTTTTTTGTGTACCTTTGATTTTCCAGCATCTGCAGTTCCTTCTTAAACATTTAAAGGGCGTTATTGGCCAGCTCTGTGTTAAAAGTGGGAGCTTGCAGTATGTAGAGTAGACACAAGGAACTGCAGATGCTGAAATCCTGAGTAAACCCCAAAATGCTGGGTAATTAAGCAGGTCAGACAGCATCTGTGGAGAACAGGACAGGTGACGTTTTGGGCCGGAACCCTCTCCTCTAAATCAAAGATCTCTGCTCTAAATGACGGAGGTCGGGGGAGAAAGTTGGAAAAGAGGGGTGGGGCCAATGACAGGCAAGTGATAGGTAGATTCAGATTAGAGGGAGGGGTGATTGACAGATGGGTAGACAAAGGCCAGAGTACATGTTCATAAATCATAGCAGCAGAATTAGGCCATTCAGTCCATCAAGTCTATTCCGTCATTCAATCATCTTCTAAAGGGAGACAAAGGGGTATCAGATAACGGTGGTCATGGTGGCGCAACATTAGAGTTGGTGCCTTACAGTGAATGCAGTGCCAGAGACCCGGGTTCGATCCCAACTACGGGCGCTGTCTGTACAGAGTTTGTACGTTCTCCCCCGTGACATTTTCTCCGAGATCTTCGGTTTCCACCCACACTCCAAAGACGTACAGGTTTGTAGGTTAATTGTAGGATAGTGTTAATGTGCTGGGATCGCTGGTTGGCGCTGACTCGGTGAGCTGAAGGGCCTGTTTCCGCTCTGTATCTCTAAACTAAACTAAAGTAGAACGGAAGTAAAATGTAAAGCAAGAGACAGGGGAATAGCTAGAAGAGAATAGTGGGGTGGGCAGGATAGTGAGAGAAATAGGTGGCCCACAAGAAAAAGATGTTGAAAAAAAAAGAGTCGTGTTATCTAAATTGGAGAATTAATGTTCTTGCTGTTGGGTTGTAAGCTACCCAAGCGGAATATGAGGTGCTGTTCCTCCAGTTTGCGTGTGGCCTCACTCTGACCAATTGGGAATTTAAATCCATAACTTTCTCCCTTTTGAGATAAATGACTAACCACTCAGGAATGTGAGGGGGCCCCTCTAAACCCTCCCTATCCATATCTCCCCAAACGTCTCTTACAAGGTGTAATTGTATCCACTTCTATAGCTTGCTCTGGCAACTCGTTTCAGATACGTACTACCCTCTGAGTGGAAGAAGTTGCCCTCAAGATTCTTTTAAATCGCTTCCTCCTCATCTTATGCCTGTGCCCGTTAGTTATAGAGTCCTCTACCCTGGGAAAAAGACTGTGGGCATTCACTTGTACAATTCAAAAGGTCATCTCTCAGCTCCAAAGAGAAAAAAATCACAAACTATCCAACCTCTGGCAAACCTAGGTAACATCCTGGCGAATTTCTTCTGCATTCTTTCCAACTTAGTGACATTCATTTTAGAGCTGGGTGATCTGAACTGCATACAGAGAGGCCAATCACTAAGGGGTAAAGATTTATCAGACAGATTAGATAGAAGGAAATAAGTTAAATGACTGGTTGGTACCTCAATCTCTGCCTGAATAGCACATGCTCTCTGCACATTTGGGGAAACATTGGGACAAATACCTCTGAAGACTCAAGCTCGTACATGTAGACTGTAGAAAGGAGACTAGACCTGGCAGCTTTGTTGTGGTTAGGCAGTGGTTTGATGGGCCAAATAGCCTCCATTGTAAACCTATATTCTGATTGTCTGATACACGTCAAGAGTCTGTCACTACCCATTGCATTAGAGTCAGGAAGAGGGACAACTCTTTGTCCACTTAGCCTGAAGTAGGGTCCCGACCGAAAACATCACCTATGAATGCTTTCAATAGATGCTGCCTGACCTGTTGAGTTACTCCAGAACTTTGTGTGGTTTTTTTTGGTAAATCATCACCTAGTTCCTTGTGTCTACTGTCCACCCAGGTCGGGATGGTAGGAAGGATTGAAAATACAAAATAGTAAACACAATTTAATAAAGTATACTTTTATTAATAAAATAATCTGTATCAAATAGTAATGAAATGTTAATACATTAAAATAGACATATGTGTAAGTTCCCTTAACCATTTGAAATGAAGTTCTATCAATTAGTCACTGATGGCCTGATTAAAGAAATTAATTGCATTGGAATGCTGCCTGACCCGCTAAGTCATTCCAGCACTCTGTGCCTTTCTTTTGTAAACCAGCAGCTGCTGTTCTTTAGGTTTCCATTATATGCTGCTTTGTTGCAAGTGTTTTTGTTTCCGTAGACAAAAAAGAGCTGGTACGCATATGAATTATTATCTACAATATTTTTATATTAATGTACCCCTTAGATAAAGGTATGAACTCCATGTTTAAAAAATGAAACATATAAAAATAGTGTACAATGATGAAAAATACTAACACTTGGATCTAGTTGTTAAGATTTTAGAGGCACCAGTCGTCACAAAATGAGCATTGGTTGTAACCACAGATAAACATAAAATGCTGGAATAACTCAGCGGGAGAGGCAACATCTACGGATAGAAGAAATCGGTTTAGGTCGGTAAAAGGATCTCGACCCGAAACATTACCTATTCCTTCTCTTCAGATGAGCTGCCTGTCCCGCTGAGTTACTTCAGCATTTTGTGTCTATTTTCGGTGTTGACCAGCATCTGCAGTTCCTTCCTACCACAGAGAGATGACTGACTCTCTAACCTGGTGGCTTTTGCAACCGTTCTGAAGCTGTGAACCATTTCTGTGGGCGGTGTTATGAGAAAACACAAACAGATTGGAAGAAGCAACTTAATGTAACTGTCCAAGCCCATATTTGGTATAGTTGCTATATGCTATATTTGGTCCCCTTTTGTTAACTTTACAGTAAACTGATTTCTTTGGTGCCACTAGGCACAGACAAGAGTTAATAATCACGCAGCATTTTTGAGAATTTTGGTTTGGTGAAATAAATTTGCATTAAAGTAAAAAAAAAAAAAACTGTTTCCACGCTGTATCTCTAAACTAAAACTCAACGAGATGGGAATCAGCAGGACAGTTGTGTGAGTACTTTGTAGGTTCCTTTGATTTGAACTTGGTTTCCTCATGCTTCTGTTGAGGAATATCGAGGTCTGTTGAGGAATATCACCCTTCCTGTTTGCATCAACAGTCCTTTCTGTGGTCATGGTCTCGACTCCCACAGGCTGGTGAGGATGTTGGACTTTCCAATTATGTTTACTGGAGATCCTTAGATTATATCCTGCACCCTCCTGAAAATGGCGTGTCGCCCTCGCTCGTAGTAGTGTGCCTGTTTCAGGAGTCGAGTGTCGAGCAGGAATCACATGGCGTTGAAAGAGTAAACCGTCTTAAAACACGGGCAAGAATTCTGATGGTATACGTTGCGTTTCCCGAGAGAAGTTGCAGATTCACTTGTCAGGAGAGAATAGGGGTCAAAACGTCATTCTGGAAGTCTGGATGTAGCTCTGTTTTAATGCGTAGAGTAAATTTCTGTTGGTCAGAAAGGAACATTGATTTACAAAGGCATTTTCAGCCTTAATTAATGCAGAGTTTCCACCAGGACCCCAGGCCATGGTGTGTTCACAATAAAGGCCTGAAGAAAGGTCCCGACCTGAAACATAAACTACATTCCCTCCAGTGAGGTTGCCTGAACTGCTAACTTACTTCAGTACTTTGTGCTTTGATGAAAGTATGGATTAAGAAAGGTTTAGACAGATACATAGATGGGACAAGTTTAGAGGGAAATAGGCCAAACACGGGCAGGTGGGACTATTGTAGATGGGACATGTGTGGGCAAGTGTACCACCAGGGGCTCCGTACGATGGCAGCTCCGCCGGCAGTTTATTCATTTTTTAATTTTTTTTAAAATTTTTAGTGTTTGTTAAAAGTTTGTTTTAATGTTCTCCGGTTTGTTATGTGGGGGGGAGGGGGAGGGGATCGGGGGAAACTTTTTTTCAGGTTCTTACCTTGCCAGAGATGCGATTGATTTTTGCATCACATTCTCCGGACGTTCTGCGGTCTTCCATCGATGGAGCTGGAGGCCTCCTCGGACTGTCGTGACCCCCACCGCAGTGCGCGGACTTAACATCGGAGCTGATCCCTTGCCTGGGATCGCTCCAAACTCGGCCGGCGGACTTACCATCAAGAGCTCGCAGTCTCGGGAGAGGCCGAGTCGGGAAGCTCCAACGTCTCGGAAGGTTCGACGCCCCGACGCGAGGTCTGATCGCCCAGCGCAGGGGAGCTAGCATCCCCCCCCCCCGATGCAGGAGCTGATCGTATCGACGCGGAGGGTCAAAACGCCGCCGGCTACGGGAGTCAAAATCGTCCTGTCAACGGAGGGCTCGAGGCCCACGACCGCGGGAGAACAAAGGGAAAAGACTTGAACTTTATTTCACCTTCCATCACAGTGAGGAATGTGGAGGAGTCACTGTGGTGGATATTCATGTTAAAATGTGTTTCAGGTGATCACTTGTTTTTTATTTGTATGACTGACTTGGCAAATGAAATTCCTCGTATGTTGCAAAACATACTTGGCAAATAAAGTACTATTCTGATTCTGAAGTGTAGATGGGAAATGTGTGGTTGGTAAAGGGGGCTGTTTCCACACTATATGACTATCAGGGCACCGCAAAGAGTTGCAGAGAGTTGTGGATGTAGCCCAGTCCATCATACAGCTTCCCCACCATCAACACCATCTATACTTCACTCTGCCTTGGGAAAGCAGCCAACATAATCAAGGACCACTCACACCCCAATCATTCCCTCTTCTACCATCAGGCAAAAGATACAAAAGCTTGAAAGCATGTACCACCTTATTCAGGAACAGCTTCTTCCCCGCTGTTATCAGACCACTGAACAGAAGTCCGATAAACCAGGTTTTTCACTGTATCTCGGTACTTGGGACAATAATAAACCAATGCCAATACCCAAGTCACTCTTGGACTAAAAGAGCTGTAATTACGGATGTGGGTCTTGAATCCACTATGAGTGAAAACTGAAATGGTGACTTTTGCCCAGAGTAGGGAAATCGAGAAACAGAAGATATGTTTAAAACAAAGGGGGTAAGATTTAATAGGAACCTGAGGGGTAACTTTTTTACACAAAGGGTGGTGGGTATATGAAACAAGCTGACAGGGAAGGGAGTTGTGGCAGGTACTATCGCAACATTTAAGAAACATTTGTACAGGTACATGGATAGGACAGGTTTAGAGGGCTATTGGCCAAACGCAGACAGGTGGGACTAGTGTAGATGGGGCATGTTGGTCGGTGAGGGCAAGTTGTGCCAAAGGGCCTGTTTCCACGCTGTATGACTGAAGTTACTGAAATTTGTAGTTCAGAACAATTCATACCTGAAATTCTTTGATATAAGTCAGGAAGAAGAAGTTAAAGCAGAATGCAACAATCCACTCGCAAAGGGCACTGGTCACGTGATTGCCATAGCCCTGGTGAAAACAAAAGGAGAAAGCAAGACTTAAATACTCATTTATGGGCAGCACAGTAGAGTTGCTGCCTCACAGCGTCAGAGAGCAGAATTCAATTCTGACCTTGGATGCTGTCTGAACGTAGTTTGCACGTTCTCCCTCTCCCCCCCTCTATTCCCCTCTCCCTTCCCCCGTTCCCCCCTCCCTCCTCCCCTTCCTTCATTCTCCTCTCCCTCTTCCCCTTCCCCACCCTCTTCTCCCTTCCCCCTGCACCTTTTCCCCATCCTCCCACCCTCTTGCCCCCTTCTTCACTCATTCTCCCACCTCCCTACCCCCAAATCCCTCTCCCCCTGCCTCTTGCCCCATCTCCCCTTCCCTTCCCTATCCCCCCTTCCCCCTCTCCCCAGCCCCCCCCCCCCTCCCCCTCTCCCCACCCCCCCCCCCCCTCCCCCCATATACGACATATCCTTACCTTATCCATTGGATCCCATTTTAATTTTGATTCCCCGCTTACAAAATAGCAGGCGATCACTGGAGCAGGCAAAGGTCAAGGAAGGTCAACAATATTTCTGTTAGATATTAAAGTGATTTCATTTAGCTGAGGACAGGACCTGTGACTGCCACAGGGAGGCCAGTAAAATGTCACCATTTACAGTGACGGTGCTTGCAGGGATCCAAACCTCCTCCATGTCTAAGGACTGACGGACCTCGGGGGAGTGGCTGATTCCCAAAAAGAATTTCTCCTGTACCCCTTAGGTCCCGGCATCCTATCCCTGTCACCCCTCCAGCCCCTACACACCACCCCATCTCTGTAATCTCCTACCTCTACCCCACTCCCCATCTCTCTAACCCCATCCGGTCCCTGCTCCCCTCCCTGTCTCTGTAACCCCCCTCTGGCTACTACACCCCAACCTGTCTCTGTAACCCCGATTGCTCACTACACCCTACTCCATCTTTGTAAATCCCCTTCAGCTCCTACACCCTATTGCTCTAGCCCCTGTGGGGAATATGGCAAGGTTAGGGATGTGGGCCAAATTTAGGAAAATGGGACTGGCCCAGCATGCCAACTTGGTAGGCTGAATGGCCTGATTCCATGCTGTACAGCTCTATGATTCGTCTGACCTAAGTCTCTGGTGACACGAACCTCCCACCCTGGTGGCGCAGCAGTAGAGTTGTTGCCTTTTAACGCCATTCACCCAGGTTCGATCCTGCCTATGGGTGCTGTATGGAATTGTACATTCTCCCTTTGTCCTGCGTTGGGTTCCTCCGGGAGCTGCAGTTTCCCCCCACACTCCAAATATGTACAGATTTGTAGGTTCATTGGCTTTAGTAAAATTGTATATTGTCCCTAGTGTGTATAGGATAGTGTTAATGTGCGGGATCGCTGGTTGGCACGGACTCAGTGGGCTGAAGGGCCTGTTTCCACACTGTATCTCTAAACAAAACGAAACTCTCATCAATTGGGAACATCTCCGGTAGATCGAAACTTGATGAATTTGACCTGGTGGGGCTTTTTCCTCTGCTGTGCATCTCTATGACTTCATGAAATCAACACTGATGGAAACATCTCGCTATTCTCTTACCAGCCATCTCTAAGGATATTGGATATTTAAGGATATTTAGCCAATTCCCAGAATCCTGACCATAGGTATGGAAGCGAGCATCAAACACCAACACTGGCCTCTGGGTCTCAAAGACATTTGTTAAATATCATTGTCGATAACCGAAGAAGGTGATTTTCAATTTCAAAAATAGCGCATATTCAATTTATGTCTGGCTTAAATTTCCTGCATTTGGTTTGTGATCTGGCTTTGCGCTGATTATCGCAAGGACTGAGGGAAGACTCCGAGAACAAACAGAGACCCGGCAGGAGGATGGAGATGGGGTGGAAGTGTGGTGGGGGACACAGAGAACATAGAGTAACAAACATGACTAATGAGTAGGCACAAAATGCTGGACTAACTCAGCGGGACAGGCAGCATCTCTGGAGAGAAGGAATGGGTGACGTTTCGGGTCGAGACCCTTCTTCTTCAGACTTACTTTTGTAACATTGTCGGTGTCTGAAACATGGCGACTCTTTTGTGCACTTTGTGTACTGTATGCAAACACAAAGAATTTCACTGGATCTTGGTACATGTGACAATAAAGTGTCTGAAGAAGGGTCTCGACCCGTAACGTCACCTATTCCTTTGCTTCATTGATGCTGCCTCAGCCGCTGAGATTCCCCAGCATTTTTGTCTACCTTCGATTTTTCCAGCATCTACAGTTCTTTCTTAAACATAAAGTATCATTAAATCATTGAAATGTAAACTATCTTTAATTGGACTTTGCTATCCTTTATCTTGCACTAAACATTTATCCCAGTTTATCCCAGGGTTAAACGTTTAACCCTTTATCCCAGTTCACTGCGGACTGGTGTCATCATGTGTATTGAATCATGTATGTTTTGACACATAATTCATATATATGATAAATATATATCATTCCATTCGTTTTGCTGACTGGATAGCATGCAACAAAAAGCTGTTCAATGTCCCTTGGTACATGTGACAATAAATAAACTAAACTAAAATAACTCTCCATCTACTTTGGTTTTTTCACTAAGCCCCGCGTTACTCAAAATCATGTATTGTACATTTATTGTTGTTACTATTGCGTTAATGTGCCTGTAAAGCTGCAGCAAGGAATAATTTCATGGTTCACTTCTTGACACGCATGACAATTAAACACTCTTGACACTTCACAATGTTACACTTCATTTAAATCATATTTTGCATTTCTATTCTTTCCGTCAACAGGTGGCCTGGTTAGAAATGGGTTAGATCCTGACCACAAGTGCTGTCTGCATGGTTTTTACATATTCTCCTTATGATTAGTCATAGCCATACAGCACAGAAATGGGTCATTCAACCCACTTGCCCATGCCCCATCTATGCCAGTCCCACCTACCTGCGTTTGGCCCATCTCTTTAAACCTTTCCTTTCCTATCCATATACCTGTCCAAATGCTTTTTTAAATTGTGTAATAGCACCTCCCCTGCACCTTCAATCCATATACCTACCACACTCTGTGAAAATCATTGCCCCTCAGGTACCTATTAAGTCTCCCCCCCCCCCAATCACACCCCATGTGGGTCGGTGGGTTAATTGCCCCAAGTCGGTAAGTGAGGGGTGGAATATGGAGCGATTGAGAGGGAACTGGGATTGGTGTAAATGGTTGGGTAATGGTCAGCAAGGACTTGATGGGCTGAAGGGCCTGTTTCATTCTCTCTCTCTCCATGACTCTGAAGGGACTAACCTCACATGAAATGTGTAGGAAGGAATTGCAGATGCTAGTTTATACTGAAGATAGGCTAAAATGCAGAAGTAATTCAGCGGTTCGGGCAGCATCTCTGGAGAAAAGGAATAGGTGACGTTTCGGGTTGGGAGCCTTTTTCAGATTCAGGCTGTGCTGAAGAAGGGTTCCAACCCAAAACGTCACCTATTCCTTTTCTCCAGAGATGCTATCTGACCTGCTGAGTTATTCCAGTACTTTATGTCCAACCTTACTTATGAAGTTGCCCATGGAGGTTTAATTTAGTTTAGTTTAGTTTAGTTTATTACTACGTGGATCGAGGTACAGTGAAAATGTTTTTGTTGATTGCTAACCAGTCAGCTGAAAGACAATACATGATTACAATCAAATCATCCACAGTGTACAGATACAGGATAAAGGGAATAACGTTTAGTGCAAGATAAAGTCCAATTAAAGATAGCCCGAAGGTCTCCAATGAGGTAGATGGTAGCTGAGGACCGCTCGCTAGTTGCTGAAAGGATGGTTCAGCTGCCTGACGATAGATGGGATGAAACAGTCCCTGAATCTGTAGCTTTGCCGCTCTCCATGACGGTAGACCCCCCGTCCCCACCCCTATCCACCCGCCAGCCTCCCCACCCACTAGTGTTATACTAGAGATCGGTGTAGTGTGCTACCGAGACTCTGCAACAAAAGGATACTGGGGAAGAAGACTAAAACAGATAATGCAGCAATGAAAACCCTGAAGCCAAACGCCCAGCGATCGTTACACAGTGGCAACATCTTGAAGGAAATCACAGCCTGCAAGATGAGGTATACGGTTCCCATGCCGAAAGCCAGCAATGCCCCGATATCATGGGCTACCCTCAAGGCGGTTTCCTGGACACAAGATAGGGAAGAGAAAATGTAAGATTATTCATGTTCATAAGTCATTGGAGCGGAATTAGGCCCATCGAGTCAACTCTGCCATTCAAGCAGGGCTGATCTATCTTGATGGAGTCCACAGGTTCACCACCATCTGGATAAAGAAATTCTTCGTCATCTCCCTTCTAAAGGCACGTTATTTTATTCTGAGGCTGTCGCCCCTGGTCCTAGACTCTCTCACTAGTGGAAACACCATTATTGGAAGTTCCAGTGTCAATGAAAATCATATCATTCAACCAACGTACCAATATTTATGCAACATCTCTGGGTCGCTTTCTGGATATTTTGATTCACTCTCGGGTTGTTGGAACAGAACACACACCCGTTGGAAGTTGTACAAAACATTGGCCAGGTCACACTTGGAGTATTGTGTACAGTTCTGATGGCAGCAACAATGGGGGGAGTGTAGATGAGATTCACCAGGATTTTGCCGTAGTGGGGAGCTATCAATATAAGGAAAGACTATATAGGATGAGTTTATAGCTACTGGAAGGTAAGAGGCTGAGGGGTGACCTTACGGTG
Organism: Leucoraja erinaceus; assembly: GCF_028641065.1. Lineage (NCBI taxonomy): Eukaryota > Metazoa > Chordata > Chondrichthyes > Rajiformes > Rajidae > Leucoraja > Leucoraja erinaceus. Next base: position 19,350,595 of record NC_073395.1, on the reverse strand, counting down.
GCTTAAAAATTATGACGTGCCTAGCTAGGGTAGATAGATTATTTTTTGTGGTTGACAAGTCTATAACTAGAGCGCACAGGCTTAGGGTTCATCGGAAGAAATTAAAGATCTGAGGGGCAACTTTAAAAAATATATATTTTAGTTTATTATCACATGTACCGAGGTAGAGTGAAAAACCTTTTTTGTTGCCTGCTATCCAGTCAGTGGAAAGACTATACATGATGACAATCAAGCCATCCGCAGTGTACAGATACAGGATAAAGGGAATAACGTTTACTGCAAGATTACATCCAGTAATGTCCAATTAGATATAGTCCGAGGGTCTCCAATGAGGTAGATGGAAAGTCAAGACCGCTCGCTGGTAGGATGGTTCAATAGCCTGATAACAGCTGGGAAGAAGCTGTCCCTGAATCTGGAGGTATGGAGGTACACCTCTGTACATCTTGCCTCACGCAGAGGGTGGTGGTTATATGGAGCGAGCTGCTAGAGGAGGTGGTAGCGGCAGGTACAGTTACAATATTGAAAAAGCAAGTGCCTGGGTACATAAATAGGAGGAGAGTAGAGGGATGCGTGCCAAACACATGAAGGCAATATAGAGATCCAGATCTTATGCAGGCAAATGTAATTAGCGAAGATAGATATCATTCAGGGCATGGAAGAGTTGGGCTGAAGGGTCTGTTTCTGTGCTGCACAATTCTATGTCACATATACAAGAGTAGTTATTCACAGACAAAAGGATATAAACACATGGACGCACTAATCGCAGCTTGGCTTGGGAACAGCTCTTCACAAGATTGTGTGAAATTGCAGTGAGTTCTAGACGTGGCCCGGTCTAACACACAGACCACACTCACAACCACTGACTCCATCTACACTTCATGCTGCTTCGGAAAAGCAGCCACCATAATCAAAGACTTGTCCAACCCCGTTCATTCTTTCTTCTCCCTGCTCCCATCCAGCAGAAGATACAGAAGCTTGAAAGCACGCATCACCAGACTCAGGGTAGGGTTCTGCCCATTTGTTAACAGACTTCTGAACGGTCCTTCCAGAAGCTAGGGATGTGTCCGATTCACATCATTGGCCTTTGTCTATGGAACTGATGTGCTACAATGCTGAGAACTATATCCTGCACTCTGTATCTTCCTCTTTGCTTTACCTTTTGTACTTGAGTTTGATTTGATTGTATTCATGTGTGGTATATATAATCTGCTCGATAGCATGCAAAACTAACTTTTCACTGTACTTCGGTACATATGACTATAATAAACCTAAACCCACACATCTTTATGCAGAGAGTGGCAGTGATCCAGAACTTGCTGTCCACAGTGAAGCAGGCAGAGTCAATGGTAGCTTTCAGAAAACAATTGGAGGGGCCCACAATGTCAGGATGCCCACAATGTCAGAGAAGATAGATCAGTACAACACAGAAAGAGACCTTCAGCCCACAATGGCATAGAGAAAGAACATCACATCACAGCCACAGGCCCTATGGCCCACAATATCATAGAAAATAGAACATAAAATAGTACAGCACATGAACATACCTTTCTGCCCATAATGTCATAGAAAATAGAACATTACAGCACAGAAACAGGCCCTTCAGCCCACAATATTGTTTTGTCAAACCTGAGGCCAAGACTGACTCTTGTCTACCTGCATGTGATCCACTCCCTGCATATCCATGTGTTTATCCAAAAGCCTCTTAAACACCACTATTATATCTGCCTCCTCCCACACCCCTGGGACATCAGACTTTGAAGAAAAATAATGTTACCCAGGCTTGTTGGCTTGACTTACAGGGAAAGGTTGGATAGACTTGGACTCTTTTCTTTGGAGTGGATCATGAGTTGTAAAAGTAAATGTTTACAGTCTTTTTGCCCGAGGATTCAAAACCTAGGCTTAGGTGATAGGCTTAAGATGAGAGGGGAGAGATTTAAGAGGGATCTCAGGGGCAACCTTTTTCATTCACAGGGTAGTCCATACCTGGAACGAGCTGCCAGAGGAAGCTATAGAAGCAGATACAATTGTGATTTTTAAAAGACATTTGGACAGATATTTGGGCAGAAGGGTTTAGAAGGAGCAGGAATGAACTGCAGGTGCTAGTTTATACCTAAGAGAGACACAAGAAATATGTGACATTTCGGGTCGAGACCCTTCTTCAGTCCGAAGAAGGGTTCCAACCCAAAACGTCACCTATCCTTTTCTACAAAGATGCTGCCCCTTTCCTCCGGCATTTTGTGTCTCTCTAGGGTTTACAAGGATAGGGGCCAAATGGAAGCAAATGGGACCAGCCCAGAATGCCAACCTGGTTGGCATGGTCAAGGCGGGCTGAAGGGCCTGTTTCCATGCTGTGCAAAACTAGGATTCTGCGAGACTAGACCTACCTGGAAGTTGGCCACAATGCACATCCCAAGGCAGGCCAGTAAACCGCACAGAAACGCAACACAGTTTAGACGGGACTTCACTAAGGGGTTTGCCTCATTTAGGGTTTGCAGTATCTTGTATCGAATGTAGATGGTGAACGCACCTGGAAAAGAGCACAAGAGCAGTCAAACTGTGGCATAGGTGAGGAGTTAAATAGATCTTTCACGAAACAGCTGTTCTTTCAAGAGCTCTTTTATTAACAACTACAGCCACTTCGTATCAGGGTCTCAATCCTGATAGTGAGGAGCGTTTAATATAACAGTGCAACTCTTGTGTTGCACACGTGGGAAAATGGAACCAGGACAAATGTTGGGACAGAGAGCAATGAAATCCACGCAGAGATGGTGATGCGGTTGTGAGCGAATGAGAGAGAGAGAGAGAGAGAGAGAGACATAGAGAGATGGAGAGAGAGACAGAGACAGATTGAGAGAGTGAGAGACAGAGAGAGAGAGATCCATGGCGGTCGGTGTTACCACCCGAAGGCGGGAGCAGTCCCCAGTGGGGTCTCTCTACAAGGGAGTGGTCCCCCTTTACATTGGGGACCTGGGTTGGAGAGTGTGCACAGAGCGGTGGCATGTAATAAACTTTTGAGTCGGTTCACGGGCTCGTCGGCCGCCTGTATTTTCTGCGGTGAGGAATAGACCGTGTTCCACGTGTATATGGAGTGTGAGAGGTTACTGCCCCTGTATCAATATCTGAAGGGGTTGTTCCTCAAGTTTGGTTGCATTTTAGTCCCACGATTCTAGTGTTTGGACACAAGGCAGGGAGTGGGGAGAGCCCGTTCGTGGGGGGGGGGGGGGGGGGGGGGGGGGGGGGGGGGGGGGGGGGGGGGGGGGGGGGGGGGGACCTCCCTGTCGGTTTGCTCCTGGGTCTGGCCAAGATGGCCATTCGTGGGTCCAGGCAGCGGGCGGTCGATGGTCATGCTAGAGTCGGCTGCCTGCCCCTCTTTCGGGCCTACGTCCGTGCGCGCGTGTCCCTGGAGCGGGAACACACGGTGTCCCCGGGGACTCTGGAGGCCTTCCGTCCTTCCGTGGGTGCTGGTCACCGGGTGGAGTTGATTGTAAATAATGAATGCATTGTTGTACTATGATGATTATTTGATACATTGTAACTTCTGAAAAAGCAAAAAAAAGAGAGAGCGAGAGAGAGAGACAGTGTGAAACAGAGAGAGAGAGAACGAGAGACTCCGGTTCAATCCTGACCTTGGATGTGGTCTGTGCAGAGTTTGCACGTTGTCCCTGTGACCAGGTGTGTTTCCTCTAGGTGCTCCGGTTTCCCCCAACATCCCAATGACGTGTGGGTTTGTAGGTTTATTGGCCTATGTTAGTTGTCCCTTGTGTGTAGGGAGTGGATGAGAAAGTGGGATAACAGAGAGTAGAGGCCATAGGGGCCAAGTCACTGGGTATTTTCTTAGGCGGAGATTGACAGATTCCTGATTAGTAAGCTTGTCAAAGATATACAGGGAGATATACAGGGGGTGTCAAGGGTTATGGGGAGAAGGCAGGAGAATGGGATTGAGTGGAAAAGATGGATCAGCCATGATTGAATGGTGGAGTAGACCTGATGGGCCAAACATCCTAATTCTGCTCCAATTCTGATAGATTTGTAAAGCAGAAAATCAGGGTCGATCCTGAGTACAGGTGCTGTCTGTATGACGTTTGTACGTTCCCCCTGTGACTGCACGTGTTTTCTCCGGGTGCTCCACAATCCAAGGACGGGCGGGTTTGTAGGTTAATTGGCTTCAGTAAATTAGAAATTGTCCCTAGTGTGTAGGATAGTGTTTGTGTATGGGGTGATCGCTGGTCGGCATGGACTCGGAGCCAGTGGGCTTGTTTCTGGTCTGCATCTCTAAAGTCTAAAGACTCCATCATTCAACATCTACTGTCAAACATAGAAGAGATTTCTGCGCTTACCCAGAAAAGACGATATATTGATCAATAATCCAAAAACACAGCTCTCTGGAGGAGTTGTCCCAGTGTCACTGCAAAGAAATATAGTAGGGAAAGAAGAAAACATATTTTAGAAAGAATGTAATGGAACACCACCAGGTTTCGACGATTCTGATCAATGTTGGAAGAAAACACTGAGACACTGGTAACTTCAAAACACAGACATCTATTAAACCAACATTGAAGCAGAACCCAAGCCATGAGAAGATAACAATAAAAAACAACATAAAGCGTTGGAATAAGTCAACGGGTCAGGCAGCATCTCTGTGGAACAGTGCCGGCACAGTGGTAGAGTTGCTGCCTCACAGCACCAGAGACCCGGATTTGATCCAGCACCCGGGAAAACGCATCCAGTCATAGGGAGAACGTACAAACTCCCTGCAGACAGCACCCAAAATCAGGGTCAAATCCATGTCTCCGACGCTATGCGGCAGCAGCTCTACTGCACGCATAGCGTAGTTGAGGCCAGTTCATTGGCTATATTTAAGAGGGAGTTAGATGTGGCCCTTGTGGCTAAGGGGATCAGGGGGTATGGAGAGAAGGCAGGTACGGGATACTGAGTTGGATGATCAGCCATGATCATATTGAATGGTGGTGCAGGCTCGAAGGGCCGAATGGCCTACTCCTGCACCTAATTTCTATGTTTCTATGTTTACTGCCCGATGTGCCACTATGCTGCTCACAAATGCTGATTAACACAAACCATTGCAACTATAAATCATGGTGAGCTGTGTCTTTGCTCATAATCTTATAGTTATCTAGTATTACAATCATTCATTTCTTGTATTATTGATTATTGTTCATTTACTGTGTATTATTTCATTAACGGGCCTCTTAAGCTGCAGCAACTAAGATCGTTATATATGACAATTATAGCACTCTTGAGTCTCTTTAGATCTGACCAAGGTCCCTGGCTACTTTTGCCAAAAAAACTACAACTTAGCAAGATACCATTTTTTCTCTTCACCCCGTTCCTAAGTTTGCACTCATCCCGACTACCTTGTTGCTTTTTCTACGCTCTCACTTCCTCATCTGTTCCTGCCTAGCAATCTGTTTCAGCCTGAAGGGTCCAGACCTGAAATGTCATCTGTCCATTCCTTCCATAGATGTTGTCTGACCCGCTGAGTTACTCCCATATCTTAGAAACATAGAAAATAGGTGCAGGGGTAGGCCAGGACCGCCATTCATTGTGATCATGGCTGATCGTTCCCAATCAATAACCCGTGCCTGCCTTCTCCCAATATCCCTTGATTCCACTAGCCCCTAGAGCTCTATCTAACTCTCTTAAATCCATCCAGTGACGTGGCCTCCACTGCCCTCTGTGGCACAGAATTCCACAAATTCACAACTCTGGGTGAAAAAGTTTTTTCACACCTCAGTCTTAAATGGCCTCCCCTTTATTCTAAGACAGTGCCCCCTGGTTCTGGACTCGCCCAACATTGGGAACATTTTTCCTGCATCCAGCTTGTCCAGTCCTTTTATCATTTTATATTTTTCTATAAGATACCCCCTCATCCTTCTAAACTCCAGTGAATACAAGCTTAGTCTGTTCAAACTTTCCTCATACAACAGTCCCGCCATCCCAGGGATCAATCTTGTGAACCTATGCTGCACTGCCTCAATCACAACGATGTCCTTCCTCAAATTAGGAGACCAAAACTGTACGCAATACTCTTGTGTCTATTTTTGGTATAAACCAGCATCTGCAGTTCCTCTTTATTACTCCAGCACTTGCTGAAGATTCCAGCATCAGCAGTTCCTTGTGTAGTCATATGTCAGTCCTACTTGTGATTCTAGAACAGTCATAGAATCATACAGCATGGAAATGGGTCCTTCGGCCTAACTTGTCCATGCTACCCAAGATGCTTATTCAGGGGGAAATTTACAGAGGCCAGTGAACCTCCAAACTTCTTTGGGAAGTGGGAAGAAACCGGAGCACCTATACGAAACCTACGCAGTCATAGGGAGAACGTGTAAACTCCATACAGACAACATCCAAGGTCGGGATTGAACAGGGGTCTCTGACGCTGTGAGACAGTGGCACTACCCGCTGCACCAGTGTGTCGCCCCGTGCAAATCATGCTCTGATAATGTGTTGGTTTTGTTTCCAACGTCTAACAAACTGTAGCAATGAAATACAGCACAGCGCTCACATTCCAATGTTTAAACTCAAAAGGACATAAAGTGCTGGAGTAACTCAGCGGGTCAGGCAGCATCTCTGGAGAACACGAATAGATGACGTTGCAGGTCGGCACCCTCCTTCAGACTTTAAACCTCTTGTTTAAACTTCCTGAAAATAAAAGCTTAGTCAGGCTGAATCTTCCCTGCACAAATAATCTCACCTACTATTTCAAAAGCAAAAAAGAAACTACAGATGCTGAAAACCTGAAATATTGATAGAAAATTTAAAAAATCCTTAGCAGGTCCGATAGCATCTGTTGATGGCTTATGAGAAAGTTAACTCTGCCTGACCTGATGAGTATCTGCAGTACATTCCGTTTTTATTTACAATATTTGTTATTTGCTGAACTGATATGCTATCTGCTGCCAACATTTGCTGCCAGCTTTCTGATGGAAGATAAATGGCAAAATTCATTCAGCTGTAAAGGCTTTAGGAGCGGCACTTTGGTGAAGCAAGTAGAGCTGCTGCCTTACAGAACCAGCGACCTAGGTTCGATCCTGACCTCAGATGGTGTTGGTGTGGATTTTGCAATTTCTCCTTTTGACGGCTTGGGGTTCCTCCGGGTGCTCCGGTTTCCACACACATCCCAGAGACGTTCAGGTCTGTATGTTAATTGACCCTCTGTAAATTGCCTCTAGTGAGTAGTGAGTGGACGATAAAGTGGATAACACAGAAACAGCGTGAATGGGTGTCGAAGGTTTCACAAGGATATCATGGGGGGCGCCACCTTGGGACACGGCTGCTAGCTAGCAGTTGTCCGTCTTTTTCACTCTTTTCTTTAATTTTTAGTGAGTTTCAGTGTTTGTTTTTAGGAGGTCTAGACTTTTTTATGTGGGGGGGGGGGGGGGGAGGGAGAAACTACTTTCTAGGTCCCTACCTGGCCGTAGAGGCAGCATTTCTCCGGGCTGCACCGTCGACCCGTCCTCGCGGCCTACCAGCGGGCCTGGAGCGGCGTTTTCCCGAGGGGACCGCCCAGCACCTCGGCTTCTGCGGCTGCACAGAGCTGGAGCGCTATCGCGGAGCGGAGCGGGCGATGCCTTGCCTGGGTCGCCGCGCTGGAGCTCCGGTGAGCTGAAGACCGCCGATAAAAACATCGCGGAGCTGCGGGTCTGCGGAGCGGGCAGCTGCGGGCGGCGGCGCTGACTTCAACATCTGGAGCCTGGGATCTCTCGATGAGATCGCCAGTGGTGGAGCTCCAACCGTCGCGGCCTTGTCGGCTTCGGAAGCCGCGGTCTCTGGTAAGGAAGCGGCCGTTCCAGGTGTCCCTAGCCGCTGAGAGGACTCTCCCGATGCTGGAGCACCGTCTCCCGGCGAGAACGGCCTGGAACTTCGGGCCTCCGTAGAGGCAACTGTGGAGGCCTCAATTGGCCCGACTACGGGTGAACTGGGGATGGGGACTAGACATCGTGCCTTCCCCCATAATGGTAACCATTGTGGGGGGATGTTTTTATGTTAAAGATCCTTATTGTTCCGTTTCCAAGATGGCAAGATATATATATACACACACATCAGTAAACAGATAAAGGGAAATAGGTTGTTATAGTTCATAGTTTGTTTGAAGTTGTGTTTAATAGTCTAATGGTTGTGGGGAAGAAGCTGTTCCTGAATCTGGATGTTGTAGATTTCAGGCTCCTGTACCTTCTACCCGATGGCAGCGGAGAGATGAGTGTGTGGCCAGGATGGTGTGGGTCCTTGATGATGCTGGCAGCCTTTTTGAGGCAGCGACTGCATTTAAGGAACTTTTAGATAGGCACATGGATATGCAGGGAATGGAGAGATATGGATCATGTGCAGGCAGAGGACATTCATTTAACTTGGCATCATGTTTGGTACGGTCATCATGGGAAGAAGGCTCTGTTCCTGTGCTGTACTGTACGATGTTTCTAAGTTCTATGTTTAAAGATATATGGGTCAAAATCAGGCAAATTCCACCAGCTCACTTTAGTTTAGTTTCGAGATACAGCATGGAAACAAGCCCATCGACCCACTGGGCCGCGCTGACCAGTGATCACCCCGCACACTGGCACTATCCTACACACTAGGGTCAATTTACAGAAACCAATTAACCTACAAACCTGCAAGTTTTTGGAATGTGGGAGGAAACTGGAGCACCCGGAGAAAACCCACATGGTAAGAGCGTGAACACACAAATGACAGCACCCACCGAATCCCTGGTGCTGTAAGCAGCAACTCTAGTGCTGCACCATTGTGCTGCCCCAAAAACACCTTAATAATAATAATAATAAATTTTATTTATGGGCGCCTTTCAAGAGTCTCAAGGACACCTTACAAACATTTTGCAGGTAGAGGAAAAACATGTAAGGGGAATGAAATAAATAGTAGAGACATGACAAGTACACAAAGTAAAGACAGAATTCAATACAAAACACAATAATAAGGCAATTAATGCTCAGATGAAAAGGGATTGTGCCTTCCCCCATAATGGTAACCATTGTGGGGGGATGTTTTTATGTTAAAGATCCTTATTGTTCCGTTTCCAAGATGGCTGCCGGAAGGGAGAGTGAACGCTGGCACAATTAGCTGCCGCTGCTCTCTCTTTGAATTGTGTCTTTGAATTGTGTCTTTGAATTGTGTATTGTTGATATCTTTACTATTTATTTTTTATTTTTTGTGTCGTTATTTTTTGTTTTGTTTCATTCCGCTTACATGTTTTGTATTCTGTTTACTAAATTTTGTAAGGTGTCCTTGAGAGTCTTGAAAGGCGCCCATAAATAAAATGTATTATTATTATTATTATTATCATCCGGTCTGGATAGTTTGAGTTATAGGGAGAGGATAGATAGGCTTAGAATTTGTTCACTGGAGTGAAGGACATGGAGGTGTGACTCACTGTGTTAATGCACTTTCTCATCCACTCCCTGCTCACTAGGGGACAATTTACAGAGGCCAATTAACCTCCAAAGCCACAAGTATTTGGGATGTGAGAGGAAACTGGATCACCTGGAGGAAACACATACGGTGGCAGTGGGAAGTTTCTAAAATCAGGAAGGACTGATTATAAAATAAGGTAGAATCTCACAGGATTTTTTCCCCAGGACAAAGAGCCTAAAACTAGTAAACTTAGATTTAATGTGAAAGGGGAAAGTAATAAAGGGAACCAGAGGGGTAATTTGCCAACACAGATGATGATGGGTTTGTGAACGAGCTGCCAAAAGAAGTTTGAGGCAGGTACAAATTAACATTTGAAAGACATTTGACCAGGTGCATGGACAGGAAATATTTGGAGTATCAGACATTGAACAGAGACCTGACAGAAGTGTATAAGATCATGAGAGGCATTAGAGAGGATATAGAGTCAGAACCTTGCTCCCAGGGTGGAAATGTCAAAGACCAGCTGGCATTGTCAAATGTGAAAAGTTTAAAGGAAGGACACAATGTGCTGGAGTAACTCAGCGGGTCAGGCAGCATCTGTGGAGAACGTGGATAGGTGTTGTTTTGTGTGGAGACCTTTCACATATGCATGTTCTCCGGAGATGTTACCTGATTCTGAAAAGCAGCATCTGCAGTTCTCCGTTTCTACAAAGTTTAAAGGAGATGTGCAGGGGAAGTTTGTTTTTTACACAGAGTGTGGTGGAGGCAGATATGATAGTCAAAAGTCAAGAGAGTTTATTCTTGTGTCCCAGATAGGACAATGACATTCTTGTATTGCTGCAGCACAACAGGATATTGTAATCATAAATACAGATCAGTATATTTATATATATATATATATATATATATATACACACATCAGTAAACAGATAAAGGGAAATAGGTTGTTATAGTTCATAGTTTGTTTGAAGTTGTGTTTAATAGTCTAATGGTTGTGGGGAAGAAGCTGTTCCTGAATCTGGATGTTGTAGATTTCAGGCTCCTGTACCTTCTACTCGATGGCAGCGGAGAGATGAGTGTGTGGCCAGGATGGTGTGGGTCCTTGATGATGCTGGCAGCCTTTTTGAGGCAGCGACTGCATTTAAGGAACTTTTAGATAGGCACATGGATATGCAGGGAATGGAGAGATATGGATCATGTGCAGGCAGAGGACATTCATTTAACTTGGCATCATGTTTGGTACGGACATCATGGGAAGAAGGCTCTGTTCCTGTGCTGTACTGTACGATGTTTCTAAGTTCTATGTTTAAAGATATATGGGTCAAACTCAGGCAAATTCCACCAGCTCACTTTAGTTTAGTTTCGAGATACAGCATGGAAACAAGCCCATCGACCCACTGGGCCGCCCGCGCTGACCAGTGATCACCCCGCACACTGGCACTATCCTACACACTAGGGTCAATTTACAGAAACCAATTAACCTACAAACCTGCAAGTTTTTGGAATGTGGGAAGAAACTGGAGCACCCGGAGAAAACCCACATGGTAAGAGCGTGAACACACAAATGACAGCACCCACCGAATCCCTGGTGCTGTAAGCAGCAACTCTAGTGCTGCGCCATTGTGCTGCCCCAAAAACACCTTAATAATAATAATAATACATTTTATTTATGGGCGCCTTTCAAGAGTCTCAAGGACACCTTACAAAAATTTTGCAGGTAGAGGAAAAACATGTAAGGGGAATGAAATAAATAGTAGAGACATGACAAGTACACAAAGTAAAGACAGAATTCAATACAAAACACAATAATAAGGCAATTAATGCTCAGATGAAAAGGGAGGGGGACGTGGGGCTAAGGATAGGCAGAGGTGAAGAGATGGGTCTTGAGGCGGGACTGGAAGATGGTGAGGGACACGGAATTGCGGATCAGTTGGGGGAGGGAGTTCCAGAGCCTGGGAGCTGCCCTGGAGAAGGCTCTGTCCCCTAAACTGCGGAGGTTGGACTTGTGGATGGAGAGGAGACCGGCTGATGTGGATCTGAGGGACCGTGAGGGTTGGTAAGGGGAGAGGAGGTCAGTGAGATATGGGGGGGGGGCAGATGGTGGAGGGCTTTGTAGGTGAGGATCAGGATTTTGTAGGTGATCCGGTGGGAGATGGGAAGCCAGTGAAGTTGTTTGAGGACTGAAGCGAAGTGATGCCAGGATTTGGTGTGGGTGATGAGTCGGGCGGCTGCGTTCTGGACCAGTTGGAGTCGGTTGATGTAGGTGGAGTTGATGCCAAGGAGAAGTGAGTTGCAATAGTCCAGTCGGGAGGAGATGAAGGCATGGATGAGTCTTTCAGCAGCGGGCAGTGTGAGAGAGGGTCTGAGTTTGGCGATGTTGCGGAGATGAAAGAAGGAGGTTTTAAAGACATGGCGGATGTGAGGCTCAAGGGAGAGGGTGGAATCAAAGATCACGCCAAGGTTGCGGGCCTGGGGAGATGGGGAGACAGTGGTGCCGTCGAGGGTGAGAGTGGGGTTATTGATTTTGCTGAGTGTGGCTTTGGAGCCTATGAGGAGGAATTCTGTCTTATCGCTGTTGAGTTTGAGGAAATTATGTTGCATCCAGGTTTTTATAGCTGACAAACAGGAGTTGATATGGGAGAGGGGGGGGTTGTGGGGGGATTTGTGCCAAGGTAGATCTGGGTGTCATCAGCGTAACAGTGGAAGTCCAGGTTGAAGTGGCGGAGTATCTGACCAAGGGGGAGGATGTAGATGATGAAGAGGAGGGGGCCAAGTACGGAGCCTTGGGGAATGCCTTGAGTGACTGTGGCTGTAGCAGAGGTGTGGTTGTGGAGAGAGATGAAGTGGGATTTGTTGGAAAGGTAGGAACGAGCCAGCTGAGTGCAGAGCCTTCAATGCCGAGGTCTTTGAGTCTGGTGAGCAGGATGTTATGGTTCACTGTATCGAAGGCTGCGCTCAGGTCGAGGAGGATGAGGATGTTGAGGGAACCAGTGTCAGCAGAGGTGAGGAGGTCGTTGAGGACTTTGAGGAGAGCGGTTTCTGTGCTATGGAGGGGGCGAAAGCCAGATTAGAGGGGTTCAAGTAGGTTATACGCAAGGAGGTGGGAATGAAGTTGCGACGCAACGATATGCTCCAGGGTTTTTGAAAGAAAGGGGAGGTTTGAGATTGGGCGGTGGTTAATGAGAGAGGAGGGATCAAGACCAGGTTTCTTTAAGATTGGTGTAACAGCAGCAGTTTTGAAAGCGGAGGGGACAATTCCTTGGGACAATGAGGAGTTGAAGAGATTAGTGAGGTAGGGGCAGAGAACGGGGAGGCAGGACTTCAACAGGGCAGTGGGGAGAGGGTCGAGGGAGCAGGTAGTGGGTTTGGAAGAGCAGATGAGTTTGGAGATTTCAATAGGGGTGACCAGGTCAAACTGGGAGAGGAAGCAGTGTGGAGGAGGGGTAAGGAGGTCAGTAGAGATGTTGAAAGGAGGGGCCTTGGTAGGTGGTGGAGTAGATGCTGGGGAGTCGGGTACAGGGGATAAAGATTGATAGATAGTGCTGATTTTATCAGCGAAAAAGTGGAGGAATGAGTTGCAGAGATCCGGAGTAGAGGTAGGGAGAGTGTTGGCTTGAGGCTTGAGGAGGTTGGCCACTGTGGAGAAGAGGGTTGGCAACCTTAGTTGGCATCAGGCAATTAAACCATCCTGCCAACAACTAGAGAGCGGTCTTGATTTACCATCAACCTCACTGGAGATCCTCAGACTATCTACAATCACACTTCACTGGACTTTTTCTTGCGCTAAAAGTTATTCCCCTTATATAGACACAAATGCTGGAGTAATTCAGCAGGACAGGCAACATCTCTGGTGTAAATGAATAGGTAGTCTTGGGTCAAAATCCTTCTTCAGACTCTTTCCCCAGTTCCTTTATCCTGTATCTGTACACTGTGGACGGCTCGATTGTAATCATGTACAGTCTTTCCGCTGACTGGATACCACGCAACGAAAAGCTTTTTACTGTCCATTAGTGCACGTGATAATAAACTAAACTAAACAAAACTAGTCTTTGGAATTGACTATCCAAGAGAGTTGTCGGGCTGAGTCACTGAGTTTAGGCTAGACAGACTGTGATAGATTTATATATGTTAAGAGACTCAGGGATACGGGGCAAGAGAACAAAAGTGTAAAATAATGGGAGCTAGGCTAAGAGGAGATTTTAGTTTAGTTTAGTTTGGAGATACAGCGTGGAAACAGGCCCTTTGGCCCACCGAGTCCGCACCAACTAGCGAACACGTGTTCACACTAGTTCTATGTTATCCCAATGTAATAAAGTTGCTGGTTTATACCATAGATGCAAGGGTCCTGGTCCACAACGTCACCTATCCATGTTCTCCAAAGATGCTACCCGGCTCACTGAGTTGCTCAGCACTTTGTCTGTCTATGTTATCTCACTTTCCCATCCACTCCCTACTCGCTAGGGGCAATTTACAGAGGCCAATTAACTGACAAAACTGCACATATTTGGAATGTGGGAGGAAACCGGAGCACCTGGAGGAAAGCCATGTGGTCACAGAGAGGATGTGCAAACTCCACACAGACAGCACCCAAGGTCAGATTGAACCCAGGACTCTGGCGCTGTGGGACTGCAACTCTACCTGCTGTGCCACCCTCCAATACATAAGCCATGATCATCATAAATAACCAGGCAAGCTTGAGAGTCTAGATGGTCACCTGCTGCTCCTAACTGATTTCCGTAGTACCGTGACCCTCACATGAGAGTTGTGAATTTATGGATTCACCCAGAGAGTTATGAATTTATGGAATTCCCTGCCACAGAGGGCAGTGGAGGCCAAGTCACTGGATGGATTTAAGAAAGAGTTAGATAGAGCTCTAGGGACTAGTGGAGTCAAGGGATATGGGGAGAAGGCAGGCACGGGTTATTGATAGGGGACGATCAGTCATGATCACAATGAATGGTAGTGCTGGCTCGAAGGGTCGAATGGCCTCCTCCTGCACCTATTTTCTATGTTTCTATGAGGCCACTCTTCCCACTGTGCCTGTTTCAGCTCTTTGACTGTGCTGTCCCAATGCTTCCCATTGATTGGATAGTGTCTCCTACACAGAGTGGGTGAATAGCCCACCATCCCTTTATCCATAGCTCAACATTGTAGGTGATCTTATGGAGGTGTATAAGATCATGAGGGGAATAGATAGGGTGAATACACAGAATCTTTTACCCAGGATAGGGAAATCAAAAACCAGAGGACAATAGGTGTAAGTTGAGAGGGGAAAGATTTAACAGGGGATTTACAGAGTTGACTTGGTCTGATTGAATCCAAGCCCAAGGACTTATAACTTTGTTCAAAGCCAACCTGACCCCAATGCACAGATTGATCTTCTACAGGTATATAAAACTATGAAATGACAATTAAATTGACTCTTGACTCTTGACTCTCTCTCTCTTGAATAGACACGGTGAATGCAGAATATTTTCCCTAGGGCAGGGGAATCAGGAATTAGAGGGCATCAATTTCATGTGAGGGGAAACATTTAATGGGAAACTGACAGGGGAACCTTTTCACGGTATATTGAACTGCCAGAGGAGTACTTGTAGCAGGTACTCTCACGACATTTAAAATACATTTGGACAGCTACATGGATAGGAAAGGTTTAGAGGGAGATGTGACAAACACAGGCAGGTGGGACTAGTGTAGATGGAGAAAGTTGGTCGGCGTGGGCGAGTTGGGCCAAAGTCACTATTTAAGGAGAGAAACTGCAGACATGGTCTTATTTCAGTTCCCCTTGCAGGCTCTGCAGCTGGACCAGCAGGGGAATGGAAAGTGAAAGAACACCAACAGACCCAACTAGAGAGAATGTAATTATGTTATTTAAAGAAGATGCATAATATTCAATAGATTTAGTTTAATTTAGTTTCTTGTCATGTTTCTTGTACCGTAGAGTGAAAAGCTTTTTTTGTTGCGTGTAATCCAGTCACCAAACGAGTACGTGATTACAATCAAAAGATAGACACAAGATGCTGGAGTAACCCAGTGGAGGCAGCAACTCTGGAGAAAAAGGGTAGATGATATTTCTGGTCAGAACCCTTCTTCATACAGGTCTCCCTGTAATCACGTGGGTTTTCTCCGGGTGCTCCGGGTTCCTCCCACGCTCCAAAGATGTACAGAGTTGTAGGTTAATTGGCGTTTGCAAAATTGTAAATTGTCCCTAGTGTATAGGATAGTGCATAGGTGTGCATATAGCATAGGTGATCGCTGGTCGGCGCTGGCTCGGTGGGCCGAAGGCAGGGGCGGATTAACCATTAAGCAGACTAAGCACGTGCTTAGGGCACCAGGGCCAAAGGGGGCACCACAAAGTTGGGAAAAGGGTGAAAAGAAAAAAAAACAAATGAAGATTTGTAAAAAATTCCGTATCTCCACTTTTTATGTAATTGTTGAAAAGTTAGAAACGGAAATGAGGAGACGAAAGGTGTCACTGAAATAGCAGACAGATTCTCTTGTCTGACAGATGTTCCTAATGCCACCCAACAAGGTGCTAATTCCCAATTATCAGAAAGTGAAAGGTACTCAAAGACTTGTCAGACACTCATTGATGTTTATCCAGATGACATGAACAACACTTTGTCTACAGAGCTTCAGCAGTTCCATTCATATGTTCTTCATAAGTTTAAAACAACCAAGAAAACATCTTTCACTCACATGGAACTTTACAACACAATTACAGAAGACAAACTAGAGAGTGCCTTTCCAAATGTTGAAATTGCCTTAAGAATATTTTTAACATTAATGGTCACCAACTGCACAACAGAGAGGTCTTTCTCACAACTGAAACGTATAAAAAACCCAAATAGATCAGTTATGCTTCAAGAAAAACTCGACTCACTATGTATATTAATAATTCAAGCAGACATTCTGAGAAGTATTAATTTCGAGGATGTTATCAGTGATTTTGCGAAAATGAAATGTAGAAAAATGCCTTTCAGGTCATGAATATTGGAACTTTCATACATTTAACTTGTGAAATATTAAAATAGATGTTGTATTGCATTTTTGTAGAACTTTATGTAGCCCAAGCTTGGCTTAGTTTGTACAGTATATTGTCTTATCATATGAATACATTTTTGTACCGCTGCAACCTGCATTGTATATCTGGTCAGACATGTCAACAACTAAAATGGACTGGGTCAGTGTGGAAAGGAGGGGGGCACCAAGATTGGTCAGTGCTTAGGGCACCAGTGAGCCTTAATCCGCCCCTGGCCGAAGGGCCTGTTACCTTTTTCTCTATAATCTAAACTCTAAAGCCTAAATATGCTGCCTGATCCGCTGAGTTACTCCATCACTTTGTGTCCATCTTTGGTATAAACTAGCATCCCGTAGTTCTTTGTTTCTTCGCGATTACAATCAAGCCGTCCACAGTGTACAGATACAGGATGAAGGGAATAGCGTTTAGTGCAAGCTAACGTCCGATTAAAGAGAGTCGGAGGATCTCCAATTTCCCTGTACAGATGTTGTCTGACCCGCTGAGTTCCCCCAGCAGCTTTTTGCACCAGATTCCAGCATCTCGTGTCTGTACAATGCCGACAAGCCTCGCACTGTGTTCCATACGTCGGCACACGAAGAGTTAAAGCTAGCGCTGGCTGTACAATGGGTACCTGTCGCGCTACGGGAGGTGACAGGGGTTCGCTTCCAGGGCGAAGCGGAAAAGTTTAAAGGCATCTCACCTGATGAAGGGGATGAACGGGACGACGTCCCTGCGCTCCACGGCGATGATGAAGGTTATAATGAAGCCGGCACAGGACCAAATAACCAGGAAGATTGGCAGGATGTGAAGAACAGGCTTCAGGCAACACATCGCTGCAACTCCTGCCTCTGCCCCCGAGCGCTGGGCCGGCTTCACTCTCTGCTTCCGGGTCCAGTCACAGCTCAAATGTGCAGCAATGATTCGCGAGTCTCGAAGATTTAAAAGGAGGGGAGTGGGATTTAGGCGAGGCGCCTCCTTTCCCTCCGCCCCGCTGCGAAACACAAGACTAGTTTAAGCAACTTTCAGAAGAGTTTAAAACAAAACCAATGTTGGGAAATTTGGCAACTTCCCTTGGTCTCCTCCTGACTGAGGCATTGCTCAAGAGTCGTTCAGTCCCGGCGAGCGCGAGAAATTTCATCACACTCTCAGCTGGACAGCACGGGAAACAGACCCTTCAGCCCAACTTGCCCGTGCTGGAGTAACTCAGTGGGTCAGGCAGCATTCCTAAAGAAAAAGGATGGGTGACGTTTCGGGTTTGGACCTTTCTTAAGACTTTGTTTGTGTCCAGCACTTTGTGTCTACCTTTGGTATAAACCTGCATCTGCAGTTTATTTGTGGAGGAGGTGGGGTGAAGAGTAAGAAAAGACCAGGATCAATCAGTGCAAAAAAAACAAAAAAACAGGATCAACCCCCTACTCTGTACCTTCTTCACTTTGCTCCATAGATGCTGCCTGGCACACTGAGTTCCTCCAGCACCTATAACATAGCTCCAGATTCAAGCATCCACCGTCCCTTATCTTGTTTCTAGATGAGTCACAGTCTGAGTCACATGGTGGAAGTAGACTAAATGGAAACTTGGAACGGGAAATCGAAAGGGATAAACATACAGTCGCAATCTGGCAGGAGATGGGAGTGACTGGAGAGTTTACACAAGTTCAGATGTTACAACATACTCCTCATTGAGCTGAAAGAGTGCAGAAAATATTCACTAGGATGTTTCACCGGTCTGAAGAAGGGTCTCCACACAAAATGTCACCTATTCCTTTTCTCCAGAGATGCTGCCTGACCTGCAGAGTTATTCCAGCAAGTTGTGTCTATCTTTGGTGTACACCAGCATCTGCAGTTCTTTCCTGCTCCAGAATGTTTAGTTTAGTTCAGCGATACAATGTGGAAACAGACTTTTCGGCCCACCGAGTCCATCCGGCCATTGATCACCCGTTCACACTAGTTCTGTGTTATTTCACTTTCACTCCCTACACATAAGGGGCAATTTACAGAGGACCAATTAACCTACAAACCCACACATCTTTGGAATGTGAGTGGAAACTGGAGCTCCCAGAGGAGTCATAGGAAGAACATGAAAACTCCACACAGACAGTTCTTGAGGTAAGGAGGAGAGTAGAGTGACTGGTGTACATGGGACACGTTGGTCCATGTGGGCAAGTTGGACAGAAGGGCCTATTTCCATACTGTATGACTATGACTCAAAGTCTCCTCTCAGCCTCTGATGCTCTAGAAAAAAACATTCCAAGTTTGTCCAGCCTCCAACATCTACCACTCTCTGTATTAAAAAAATCTTGCCTCAGAAATCTGCTTTGAACCTACCCTCACATGCCTTCCAATAATTAACATTTCCACCCTGGAAAAAAAGTTACTGTAATCGACCCTATCTATGCCTCTCAGCGTTTTATAAACTTCTATCAGGTTGCTTCTCAGCTTCTGATGCTTGCATAAAATAATCCAAGCTTGCCCAACCTCTCCTTACAGCTAATGTCCTCTAATCCGGGTAATATTCTCATAAGGCTCATCTGGACCATCTCGGAAGCCTCCACATCCTTCCTATAATGGGTGGCCAGAACTGTATACATTACTCCAAATATGGTCTGACAAAGTTTTATACATCAGGAGGACTTCACGTGAGGTCTCATGATCTGAAAGGGCTGTGGGAGATGATTCATTTGGGACTTTTCAACGTGTGATTTGCAGAAGTTCAGAGTAGAAGATGTGGGAATGCTTACACAGTAACTGGTATGTCCTGGACAGAGCAGTAGAACAGTGGGATCTGTTCCCCAAAAGTGGCGACACAGATATGGGCAGGGTGGTGAAGGCATTTGGCATGTTTGCCTTCATCAGTCAGGGCACTGAGTACAGGAGTTGGGGTATTTCGTACACTTCTTTGGAGAGGCCACATTTGGAGTACCCTGGGCAGTTCTGGTCGCCCAGCTACAGGAAGGATGTCATTAAGCTGCAAAGGGTGCAGAAAATTATTCTTGAAGATGTTACTGGATTGGAAGTTATAAAGAGAGGCTGGGTCCCTGGCTCTGTAAGGCAGCAACTCTACTGCTGTACCACTGTGCCATCCCCTTGTCCTGCTCACCCTGATACAAAGGAAAATAATCTGGCCAATGCTTAATCTGGCCAATGAAAATTTAATCCAACGCTGAAAGAACTGCGAATGCCAGGCAGGTCCAGCAGCATTTGCTGAGAGGAACGGCGTCACCAGGCCAGCTTGCTGGTGGTTCTGTGGAGGAGTCTGGACTAGCTGGGGTGCACACGTGCGCCTTCTGAAGTTCCTAAAACCACAAGACATAGGAGCAGAATTAGGCCATTTGGCCCATCGATTCTGCAAACATTTACACAGTTCAGTCAAAGAGTCATACAGCGTGGAAACAGGCTCTTCGGCCCAACTTGCCCATACCGCCCAACATGTCCAATCTACACTGATCCCACCTGCCTGCGTTTGGTCCATATCCCTGTAAACCTTTTCCTAGCCATGTACCTGTCTTAATGTTTCTTAAACATTGTGATAGTACCTGCCCCAACTATCTACTCCGGCAGCTCATTTCATATACCTACCACCCTTCGTGTACAAAAATTGCCCCATAGTTTCCTATTAAATATTTCCCCCCTCATCTGAAACCTATGTTTTCTGGTTCTCTTTTCTAGGCAAGACTGTGCACTTACCCTATCTATTCCTCTCATGATCTTTACACATCTATAAGATAACCCTTCATCCTCATGCGCTTCTAGACAGATCAACCTCTCCCTATAGCTCAGGCCCTCGAGTCCTGACAACATCCTTCGTCAATCTTCTCTGCACCCTTTCCAGCTTAACAACATCTTCCTATAACAGGGTAACCAAAACTGAACATAATACTCTAAATGTGGCCTCACCGATGTTTTGTACAACTGTAATATGACGTCCCAACGTCTCTCGTCGATCTTCAATCTGACTGATGAATGGCAATGTGCTGAAAGCCTTCTGGACCAAACTATCTAGAACTTGTGACGCCACTTTCAAGGAAAGTGTTCCCCGTTCCTTGTCATGACATCTCACTCCAGCTAGTAATCTGTCTAGATTAAACAGTGTGCTTTCTCTCTGTCCTTGGAAGTTTATATGAACAAGTCAGCCTTGTGTTTATACGATGGTTGACACGACATTGAACAAATCTCATTGCCAACAGTAAGGACAGATAAAATGTAGATCTCTAATTTTCTCTAAACTTGTCCTTGCTATATCTTGATTCAAAAATAATCAAAAGAAAACAAAATTATTAATTTTATTTTAAAACACCACAGGAAAACGATCGTCTTTTGGATGTTTGTCAATGTCAGCTGTTGAGGAGTGGCAGCAGATTAAACTGAGAGGTGTACATTCCTTCTTCTGGCTTCACAATTCCCACTTATATCCTCATCTCACCGTCTTTTGTCTTTTCATAAAAAGACACAAAGTGCTGGATTAACTCAGCTGGTCAGGCAGCATCATTGGAGAAGATGGATAGGTAATGTGTCTGGTCGGGATACTCTTTATCTCTGGCCTTTGTTTAATCACCTGTATCCACCTGCTACCTACCAGGCTCTGTCCTGCACCACCTCTCTTTCAGGTTTCTCTCCCCTCCACCCACAATCACTCTGAAGAAGACATCTGCAATGTCACCTATCCACGTTCTCCAGAGATGCTTCTGGACTCACTTCTTCTTCTTCTTCTTGTGTATGATGCGCACAGCCTAAATTTGTAGGACAACTTGTTCTATTTGATCTTATTTGATTGTGCACGCCAGGTTGATTGCATTCATCGAAATAGGGCGGACCACGTGAAGGTTGCAATCTCCCACCCCTCGGGACCCACTGAGTTCCTCCAACATTTAGTGTTTTTATCTCCAAGGTTCAAACAACTGGTGTAACTTTTGCGTAAAGTCATGACTGTTGCCACAGAGGAACAGACATTGTGGGAAACAGATACATGCAAAAACACCAAGCAAATGAATCAGTACAGTTAGAGAAAGACTTGAAAGGAAATGGGATGGATCAATTTTCTCAGTTTTCAGTGCTCAGTGCTCAGTTTTCTTGTTTTTTTTTAGTTTGGTTTATTGTTCACAGTGTACAGAAATGTGATAAAGGGAATAACGATTGGTGTAAGATAATGTCCAGTAAAGTCTGACTAAAGATAGTCCGAAGGTCTCCAATGAGGTGGATAGTAGCTCGGTACCGCTCTCTAATTTATTGGTAAAATGGTTCAGTTACCTGATAGCAGCTGGGAAGAAACTGTCCCTGAATCCGGAGGCATGCTTTTTCACATTCCTGTACCTCTTGCCTGATAGGAGAGGGGAGAACAGGGTGTGACCGGGGTGAGACTCATCCTTGATTATGCTGCTGGCTTTGCCGTGGCAGTGTGAAGTGTAGATGAAGTCAATGGAAGGGAGGTTAGTTTGTGTTATGGTCTGGGCTGCGTCCACAACTCTCTGTAATTTCTTGTGGTCTTCGATGGAGCTGTTCTCAAACCATGGTGTGATGCGTCTCGATAAAATGCATTCGACAGCGCATCTTATGCAGAACCTGCTCCCTACGATGGAAATATCTAATAATTTAAGGTGAGAGAGGCAAAGTTTAAAGGAGATGTGCAGGGCAAACTTTTTAAGCAGAGGATGGTGGGTGCCTTTAACGTGTTGCCAGGGGTGGTGCTGGGGGCACATACAATCGTGGTGTTTAAGAGGTTTTTGGAAGTGCACATGGAAGTGCAGGGAATGTAGAGATGTGGATGAAGTGCAGGTAGATAACAGTTGGTATTGGCATCATGTTTGGCACAGACATTGTGGGCCGAAGGGCCTGTTTTTGCACTGTACAGTTCTATTTTCTATTTTCTATGAAGTTACCGATTTATTGCTTGCTAGCTACGGTCCATTTTGGCAGATCGCCGGTGAACCTTGAATTATAAATCTGGGTGTCAAGTACAGGAAATTACACTGTTTCACAACAGTTAAATGACACAATCTGAAACTCACAAATCATTTCTTAACAGGAACTAAAGCAATATATACATCAGTTAATATCATACCTCAGATTTTAAATCATTAACATCTCAGCAACTGCCGGAATGTTCTGATGGTTTAGACAGAGCTGTCAACTCTCACGCATTGAGCATGAGAATCACGCATTTTGCCAAATTCTCCCGCTCTCCCGCTGATCATAAAATTTCTCACGCTCTGTCGTGAATTTCAAAACTAATATCAACTGCATGGGCCGCGTGTGTTGGAGAGCCGTGGCGGAGGGAGGGACGGGGCGGCGGGGGCAGATGCGGAAGGGGAGCCGGGGCTGGCGAGTGTTTGCGAGGCTGGCGAGTCGCTTGCTGCAGCTCCGGCCATGGAGCAGCCTCAGTGCAAGAGTCCCGGGCGTTCGTTAGAAGCGTTGCGCCGCTGCCGTGAGAGTCTCTGTGCCGAATTCGCCCTGGTGACCGGCATGTGGTTTGGTGCACCCTGGAGGACAACCAGTGACTGCTGGAAGTAGGTACCAAGCACTGGGTAGAAGCAGTGGAAGATAGCGGCCTTCAAATGGGAGTGGTTGGAGAAAGCATCCTGCTTGCCTGCTAGATTTTCACTTACTGTAACTGCCATGATCATATTAAATGACAGTGCTGGCTTGAAGGGCCGAATGGCTTGTCCCTGCACCCATTTTCTATTTTTCTATGCTTGAGTATATGGCAATAAAATTCGACCACTTGATTTTGAAGCATTCATGCATGGTGGAATCTAATTGTTTTATTAATTGAACACGTAGATGAACATCCTCAAGGAGTGTAATCAGATGGAAACTGATTCAGATGCGATGTTTAAGAGCTTGTTGAAAGATGGGGCATATTTTAAAGGAGTGACAGAGATACTTGCAGGGGAATGTATGAGGAGGTTATTATTTGTCTTTAGTTTTAGCTTGAACCAGGACATCTGAAGATTCAAAGTTTAATATAGTAATTGTGCTGATACTGACTCCAGCCAACATGTAATGAATATCATCCATTCGGGAGGTTTCATTTTTCTGATGCCATTTAAACTTCACTTGGATTTCAATCACTTCAATGTAAAAGTAATTGGGAATGGGGAGCATTGGAACCAAAATTTGCCCTCGGTACATATTAACTGTAATATAATAATGTACGCATGTTGATAGGTGCAATCAAAACAAAGATCTTTTTGTCATTGTTGTGTTATGAATACCGCAGAAAATATTATGCACTCTCAAGATCACATTAAATAGAATATTATTGCTTAAATATATAGTTATTGGACTTTGCATTTCGGAAAAGTCCCAGTTGAGAGGAAGACAGCAAATTACTGAAAATATTGATGGTGAAAATGACTTCAGGACAGTTTGTTCAGAAAATGAAGGAAATGGTAACAGAATACTTATACGGCAGAGCTGTTCAACCAATTGATGACTTATTTGACAAAGTAACTAGCATGTTAGATACAAGGAAGCTAATGTACGTAGCTTGGTCCGTGAAGTGCCCCATAAACGATTACTGCATTAGATAAGCACCTGTGGACTTGAACATAATAGGTTGAGTCCAGGGAGACAGATATGGGGCTTTATGTGTGGGCCAGATATATTGTCAGTGCAGAGGGGCTAGAAGCAAGGCCAAGTGTGCATCCAGAGTCAAGGTCTGGAATAGTACTAAGTGTCCAATCAAAGCCAGGACAATGGCAGTGTTCAGCATTGGGAACCTAAGCAAGTAAGCAGCTATGATCAGGTTAGAATAGGCCAGGTGTAAGGCTGGACTCAGGGTAAGATTGAGAGAAGGTATGCAACTGGAGTCAGGGTCAGGAGTAGTATCAGGTGTGCAGTACGACCCAGGTTGGTCAACATGGGCCAAGTGCTTGATTATAATCTGATTTCCATCCATGGATACACTTAGATCGTTCATATGCTGCACCTGTTGATCAGAGCCTGGCTCTACTGTTGAATGTAATTTAGCCTCACTTTAATCATAGCTAATCCAATTTAAAGCATAAATATTGCATTCAAGTGTAAGTTAAAAGACTTGCTACAGTATGCACCAGATTGCACAATTTCAAGCTGAAAAATGCAAAAGCTCCATACCAATGGGAGGGGGAGCACCCCCCTCCCACACTCTCCCCCACCCCCTCAGTCGCTACGCTCCCTCGGGCTTGGTCGCTCACAATTTCTCACTCCCAACTCTCACCCAATGTTGGCAGCCCTGGCTTAGACCTCAGATCCAGTGCTCTGGTTTCCTCCCACACCCTGAAGATGTGCAGGTTTGTAGATTAATTGGCTTCATGGACTGAATTGGGCCAAAGGGCATGTTTCCATGTTGTATCTCTAAACTAAACCAAACTACAACACTCTTGACTCTTGACTTGTCATTTGATTTGATTATGATTGCGTTCTACTGACAAAATGCACTGCAGTTGCTTTCCAAGGATACTTGGCCAACATCTCCCAAACCTGTAGGCCCGCTTGGTGGGGATCCTGACAGTGGTAAAGCTGCTGCCTCACTACGCCAGAGACCTGGGTTTGATCCTGACTACGGTTATTTTCTGTGTAGAGTTTGTAAAATGTATTTTAAATTAGGCATTCAAGCCTTTAAGTGACAGCGTAGCAAGATTTCTGAGGTAAAATATCCTCCAACTTTCCAAACAAATTTAAGTTACTGCTGTCTTTGACTTCAGATTCAGATTCAGATTCAGATTCAATTTTAATTGTGTGTAGTGCATTTAGTGAATAAATAATAATAAGTGTAAGGGGGGGGGGGGGGGGGGGGGTGATCACTGGTCAGCCGCGGTGTGTTCCTCGACCTGCTGGTTCGGCAACGGAGGGACCTGTAGCGCCTCCCGGATGGTAGGAGGGTAAACAGTCCATGGTTGGGGTGAGAGCAGAAGAGCCTGTTTCCACGCTCTATCTCTAAAGTGATCAATGTTCAGCTTGGACAAGGTGGGCCGAAGGGCCTATTGGCGTGCTGTATCTGTAAGGTCTAAACTAAAGTCTGTGACCTCAACCACTGCCTACAGGTTCCCCTCTAATATCTCAACTTGCAAATACTTGACTGGCCGCCAGTGCTTGTATTGTGACACTATGCGCCAGTATGGTGTACCAGCACCTCTAAAAAGTGAAACACTAGATTTCCAAATATTTAGTAATAACAAAAGTTTAAAAAATAAAATGTATTAATTAAATGAGGCATTCAAGCCTTTAAACTGTGTAGTTCATATCTTAAGGGGCTTATTGCAAGAAAGTGGCTCTGAGGTAAAATATCCTCATAATAATTAGGATATACACACAAGGGATAATTTTACAACTTTGCAAACAAATTTAAGTTACAAACCTGCACGTCTTTGGAATGTGGGAGGAATCCAGAGCACCCAGAGAAAACCCATGCAGTTAAGCAAAATCCGTACAGACATTACTCATTGTCAGGATTGAACCTGGGTCTCTGATACTGTGAGGTGGCAACTGTGGAGGGAATGGACAGGTGACGTTGGCGCCACTGAGTTACTCTAGCACTTTATGACATATTTTAAATGTACGGATATTTCTTTGACATAGTCTTTTCACCTGATCTCCAATCTGTCTCGCTGCTCAGAGAAAACATTATTGCTGGAGCAAAACACAAAGTGCATGTTTCTCAGCAGGTCAGGCAGCATCTGTGGGGAGAATGGACAGACGATGTTTCAGGTCAGGACCCTTCTTCAGACTGATGGAGTAGAGAGGAGATACCAGCTATCTATTCTGCCAGCTTTCTTCCCACTACTCCATCAGTCTGAAGAAGGGTCCCGACCCAAAACGTCATCTGTCCATTCCCTCCACAGATGCTGCCTGACTCGCTGAGTTCCTCCAGCATTGTGTGCTTTTCTCCTGAGGGAGGCTTGTTAGAAAGCTGCTCTCGTAACATTCGTTCAGATATAATAGTTTACATGTTAGGTTGAGGAGAAACCTTGTGTCAAGCACACCTGGATGATGATTAACCTGTCCAAGTAATGAATAAACACGATGGTTAACAAGGTACATTCCAGATTGT
Organism: Leucoraja erinaceus; assembly: GCF_028641065.1. NCBI lineage: Eukaryota > Metazoa > Chordata > Chondrichthyes > Rajiformes > Rajidae > Leucoraja > Leucoraja erinaceus. The sequence goes on along the minus strand of NC_073395.1, from coordinate 19,324,160 downwards.
CATAGCAACAAACTAAATTCAAAGGACACAAAGGATACAAATGACATTTATTATCACATACACCAAATGGTGTAGTGAAATTTGACTTGCCATTGCAGCACACGAATAATGATAAGACACAACTTTAAAGAATTTAACAATAAACATAAAAACATCCCCCCACAATGGTTCCCACTGTGGGGGAAGGCAGCAAAGTCCAGTTCCATCCCCTGTTCACCCATAGTCGGGCCTATTGTAGTCTCCGCAGCCAGTCCGATGTTTTCAGGACCTCTTGCCAGAAAGCTGGAACTCTGGCGTCGGGTGAACACTCCTCAGCGGCTTGGAAATGCCTGGAGCGGCTGCTCCCTCCCTCGGAGACCGCAGAACCTGTAGTCCTCAGACCGCGCTGGCTAGTGCTCCGACTCTGCCGATCTCAGATCCCAGGCTCCGCGGTGTTCCAAATCCAGCACCGCCCGCAGCTGGGCGCCCGCAGCTACAGCTCCTTGGATGCTGAAGTCGGCAGTCACAGCACTCCGGCGCTTACCGCACGGCGACCCGGTAAGACATCGGCCGCTCCGTGATGGTGTCCCTGCGCTGTTCCGTCGCCGAAGCTTTAGTCCCGGCCGGTCCCAACAGGAAAGGCCGCTCCAGTCTCGATGGTAGGCCGCGAGGAGGGGGGCGAAGAAGCAGCTCGGAGGGAAGCCGCCTCTCCGACCAGGTAGGGACTAGGAATAAAGTTTCCCCCTTCCCCTCCCCCCACCCACCACATAAAAGACTAGAAGACCTCCAAAACAAACACTTTAATTCACTGAAAATAAAAAAAGGTGAAAGGACTAACAGCTGCTGGCAGGGCAGCCATACTCGATGGCGCCCCCTACGAAAATTGGCAATTTATGAACCACTTGAACTGTAATATCGCCACAGAATATGGAATTATATATTGTTGATCATTGAGCAGGAACAATAAAAAAAAGTGTTTTTGTTTTCAGACAAATTCATACCATTCCTTTCTGTTGGTATCTCTGGTGATTGTCATCTTATAAGTTGCGTAAGTTGGTTAAGGGTCTGACTGTGTTAATTAATACATTTTATTTATTAACGTTTCAGTAATAATCTTTTAGTAATATTAATAATTCTAAACATTTGAGATTATAGTTTAAACTTGAGCTAAAGAACAAAGTGATTGAGGAACTGTGGGAAATCAAAAACCAGAGGACATAGGTTTATGGTGAGGGGGGAAAGATTTAATAAGAATCTGAGGAGCAACATTTTTACACAGCTTTTTACACTAAGGATGGTGGATGTATGGAATGAGCTGCCATATGTGGGGCTGCAAAGTGGCACAGCTGGTAGACTGCTGTCCCACAGTGCCAGAGACTCAGATTCATTCCTGACCTCAGATTATGTCCGTGTGGAGTTTGCATGTTCTCCCTGTGATCTGTATCCTCCAGATGTTTTGATTTCCTCCCATATCCCAAGGATGAGTAGGTTTGTAGGTTAATTCAACTCTGTAACTCTGCCCGTATATAGCAGGGAATGGATGCCAAAGTGGGATAACATAGATGTAATAAACATGAACTGCAGATGCTGGTTTATATCAAAGATAGACACAAAATGCTGGAGTAATTCAGCAAGTCAGGCAGCATCTCTGGAGAACTTCTGGAGGTGACATATTTGGTCAGATTATCTTATTTCTATCGTTGGGATAACATCGAGCTTGTGCTAACAGGCGGTCAATGGTCAGCATAGGCCGAAGGACCTGTTTCCGTGCTGTATCTCTAAAAAAAAAGTATTTTAATTGTCATTGTTGTAACTCCCTCAACTACTTCCTCATATATATCTGCATATATTGTTTCATAAATCCACCACTGATTTTAGGAACACAAAGAGGTCAAATTCTGGTGAAAAACAATGATGGTCAATTGGTCTAGCAAGTTTGAATTGTTTCAGTGTCTTCTTAATAATAAACATGCTGAGGTTTGTAACAAAGAGAAAGTTACTAAACGTAAAGTAAAATAAACTGACCATGTAATACTCAGGAGACTCATATTTTACAGTCTGCTTTGTTTGCTGCCTAAGCGACACACCCAAAAACTGTCTGGAAGAATTAAATAAATGACTCATATGACCTCTGCCTACAGTGACTGTACTTACCGAGGTCACAGATCTCATTACATTTCTCAAACATAATAAATAAATTGTCAAATAAACAGAAACAAACATACCATCAAATCACAGACTAAAATTTCCGTAAAATAAAGAAATTCAATTCGATTCAATTCAATTCAACTTTAATGTCATCGCACAAATACAAGTATGAGTACAACGAAATGCAGTTTTGCGTCAGTCCGTAGTAGTTGTGCATGAAGAAATTTTAAAAATAAATAAATAAATAAATAAAAAAGATTTTAAAAAAAATTTAAAAAAATAGAAAAAGAGAAGATACAGAATAATTAAAAAATGCAGAATAATTAAACAATGGGGACGGAGGGACCGGAGAAATCTATCGGCGGGACTCCGAGTTCAGCAATGTGATGGTATAATTGTAGAAGCTGTTCCTCATCCTACTAGTACGTGACCTGAGGCTCCTGTACCGCCTCCCTGATGGGAGGAGGGCAAACAGTCCATGGTTGGGGTGTGAGGGGTCTTTGATGATCTTCCCAGCCCGTCTCAGACACCGTTTTCGGTGGAGGGCATCCATGGCAGGGAGCGGGGCACCGATGATGTGCTGCGCGGATTTCACCACCCGTTGTAGTGCCTTCCTGTCCGCAGCAGTGCAGCTGCTGTACCATACCGTGAAGCAGGTGGTCAGGATACTCTCTATGGTACAGCGGTAAAAGTTGGTCAGGATCCGGGGGGACAGGTGGGCTTTCTTGAGCCTCCTCAGGAAGTAAAGGCGCTGCTGTGCCTTTTTGATCAGCTTGGAGGTGTTGAGGGACCAGGACAAGTCCTCTGAGATATGTACTCCGAGGAATTTATAACTGGAGACGTGCTCCACCTCAGTCCCGTTTATATGGATGGGGGTATGACCGCCTCCTCTGGTCTGCCTGAAGTCAACAATAATCTCCTAATAATAAACAATAATCAAAGGATAAGAGAATAGGGGCACAATATGGTTGAGGTAGAATCATAAAGTTATACAGCACGGAAACAGGCCCTTCAGCCCAACCTGTCCATGGTGACCAAGATTCCCCCATTTAAGCTCTAAAATCAAGGAAATGCAGATGCTGGTTTACAAAATAAAAGACACAAATGTTCTAGCGGGTCAGGCAGAATGGTTGTAGAGAGGGAAGGGGGTCTAGTGGGTTAACATTGAACTAGTGTGAATGGGTGATTGATGGTTGGTTGATACATCTGTGAGTATGCTGTATCTCTAAACTAAGCTAAATCTGCAGATGCTGAAACATTGAGCAAAACACAAAATTGTGGAGAAACTCAATGGGTCAAGCAACATCTGTGGAGGGGTTGGATAGATGACATTCAAAGAAGGGTCCTGACCTAAAGCCGGCTCTTTGTACAATGCAAGTTACTCAAGTCTTACCTTTAGTGCTGCCAAGATTGGGTGAGAGTGGAGAGTGAGAAATTGCGAAGGAGCGTAGCGACCGAGGGGGGAAGGGTGTGGGAGGGAGCTATCCCCCCTCTCACACCCTTTTGCATTTTTCAGCTTTAAATTGTGCAATCTGGTGCATACTGTAGCACTTGAATCCAACATTTATGCTTCAGATTAGATTAGGTATGAATAAGGTTAGGCTAAATTACATTCCTAATTATATTCCACAGTAGAGCCAGGTTCTGATCAACAGGTGCAGCACATGAATGACCTTAGTATATTCATATATGGAAATCAGATTATAATTCATGCTGTTATGCATATATACAGAGTAAAAAACAGAGAGACAAGGCAAGAGCCGGACTTCCATCACTGTTCTGCACAAATAAATCAATCAACCTTACCCTTTGACTATAGAAACAAGATAAAAATAATCCCACATATTCAATCGTATATGGTTCAATGAAATATAAACATATTTACTTCAATGAAGTAAAACATATATATGGAAACAGGCCCTTCGGCCCACCAAGTCCACACCAACCAGCAATCTACCAAACACCAGTTCCATCCTACATGCCAGGCACAATTTACAGAAGCCAATTAACCTACAAACCTGCACTTTTTTCGGATGTGGGAGAAACCGGAATTTCCAGAGAAAACCATGTGGTCATGGGGAAAATGTACAAATTCTGTACAGACAGCACCGTAGTCAGGATCAAATCTGGGTATGTGGTGCTGCAAGGCAGCAACTCTACTGCTGCGCCAACGTGCCACCTCATTAAATTATTTTTCCTGTAATATATTTATTATGGTGTAACATCAATGAAGATGAACATATGATTCTGATTTCTGCCCTTAGTTGGATAACACACATCTCCAGTCATTGTGTTTAAGAAGAAACTGCAGATGCTGGAAAATCGAAGGTAGACAAAAGTGCTGGAGAAACTCAGCGGGTGAGGCAGCATCTATGGAGCGAAGGAAATAGGGCCGAAACCCTTCTTCAGACTTCTATAGTCATTGTGTTTTATGGCTGGTTTTCAAACTCTTCAGTCTGAAGATCTCTACCCGGAACATCGCCTATTCTTGCTCTCCAGAGATGCTGCCTGTCCCACTGAGTTATTTCAGCTTTTTGCATCTATCTTCAGTTTAAACCGGCATCTGCAGTTCCTTCATACACTCTTTGTTAAGCGAAACAGGTCCTATTCTCATAATATTATTCACCTCAACTAAGTCTGCTGCAGAGAATACAATCCCAGTTATCAAATCTTTCTTCAAAGTGAAAAAAAAATTCCAGCCCTGCCAACCTCTTCATAAATCGCCCCTGGATCCTCTCCAGAGCAATTGTACCCTTTGTACAATGTGTACTTGCAGCATGGAAACAGGCCCTTCATCCCAACTTGTTCATGCAGATCAAGATGCCCCATCTAAGCTAGTCCCATTTACCCACATTTGGCCAATATCCCTTTAAACCTTGTATGAGCCAGTGTGTGTGTGAGAGTGTGTGTCAGTGAAGCGGCGACAACATCCGTAGTGAGCGGAGTCTTGGCGACGCCCGGGGAGCTTTTCCCTCTCCCCCCTCCCCGTCTGCAGCTTGCCATTTTAAATAGTGTTCTTAAGGGTCTAAGACAATTAAATTGCTCGTTCTTTACAGGAAACCCACTGACAGAAAACTATTCTCATTGGAGAGTGTGGAGGAAATCTGGAAGCCTTGGGCGAATTGAATTGTTTGTGACTATTTATTTATTTATTTTAAATTTGAGGGTGAAAAATTTGTGATCAGCATGAGAGTGTGAGAATTTCATGAAATGCGTGAGTCTCACGCTCAATGCATGGGAGTTGGCAGACCTGAACCCTGCGGCTACAATCTATATGGGATCATTTGTGTAAATCTTTTCTGCATCCTCTCATAATGCTTAAGATCCCACCACAATCCAGTAAGTTTTTATTTGCCTGCATTTAATTTAACTAAGTGCAAAACAACTTTTCTGTGGTTTGGGTTTATGAGATGGCATCATTCACGAATAGGGTTGCCAATTTTCTCACTCTCAAACAAGGAACAAAAGGTCAAAATAAGCGACTCCGACGGCAATTCATGGACCGACTGGGCCATGGCTGGGTGAATGATGAGTTGGCCTGGGTGCTGGACTGCACACAACGCCCGGCCGGTGGGCCACCTGAGAAGTTTAGGCCCGAGCGTCGTAGTGCGCAAAGTCCGGCACCTCATCCAACTCATGAACCAATGATCGGCCATGAAAAAGAGGGGTGGTGGTGTCGGTGGTAAGCGAAGGTCCAAAGGCCAGACAGCTGGCCGGGCTGCCAACCAACGGGGCCACGGGCGAGGCACTTCTGTTGCACTCTATGGGCTGCACTACGTCGGTGAGGCGAGGCCGGACGCAGCGCTCCAACCCGACAGTCCACTCGACCCGAGTAGCAGCAGTTAAATACGGGACAAGGGCGGTCCCGTATGAGACAAACCAACTTAAGCCAATATGTAGAAAGTCCCGTCTAATACGGGAAAGTTGTCAACCCTATTCACGAACCTCTGGCTAATTGAACAACTTTGGAAGGAGTTGAGCAAACTTGCCCATAGGCCCCGCCCATCTGTCCCCAACCCTAGATGCCACACTCAAGATGGTGGCCGCAAGGCCCCGCGCGAGGGGTTAAATAACGTACGCACGCTCGGATGGATGTGCCTGTGATGCAAGCGCGCTGCTGGGCAAAGATCATAGAGCGGAGCATCTTCAATATGTTGTAACTATAAAAAATATTTTGGTGTGGATAACATCGTGAAACTTTGTTTTCTGTCTGCAGTAAGTGGCCTCTGCTGTCCTTGCCTTTCCAACTGTTGAACTTTTGGTTATTTGTGATAAGGATTGGTCATGGCCCTCAATTCAATGCTGAAGCTGGTACAGAGGCAGACGTACACCTGCCTGTCTCACCGATATGGCCTATACCCTTGCTTTGGAAGATTAGTACTCATGATTGTAGAGAATAGGTGCAGGAGTAGGCCATTCGGCCCTTTGAGCCAGCACTGCCATTCAATGTGATCATGGCTCATGGCTGATCATCCACAATCAGTACCTCATTCCTGCCTTCTCCCCATATCCCGTTACTCCGCTATCTTTAAGTGTCCTATCAAGATCTCTCTTGAAAGTATCCAGAGCACCGGCCTCCACCACCTTCTGAGGCAGAGAATTCCGCAGACTCACAACTCTCTGGTCTAAATGCCTTACCCCTTATTCTTAAACTGTGGCCCCTGGTTCTGGACTCCCCCAACATTGGGAACATTGTGTCTGTCTTTCAGTTTGGAGCGGTGAGTGTGTAGAGGCACCAAACGTCGTAAATAAACGGTTTCTCTATTCAGGCATTATAGGTTAGATATACATGCACGTTTAGTCCTCTAACACCAAATAAATTGTTGCTGCTGTGAGGCTGTTGCCTCGTGGGCTCGAGCTGAGCTCCTAGGCCACTCACGCAAAGAGAGAGGAAGAGGAAGTGATAGAGGGAAGGTTGACCCGGGGTTCGTTACATACTAAGGCACACCCCTGTATCCCGTGACTACTCCTTTGCTATATTTAAGAGGGAGTTAGATGTGACCCTTATGGCTAAGGGGATCAGGGGGTATGGAGAGAAGGCAGGTACGGGATACTGAGTTGGATGATCAGCCATGATCATATTGAATGGCGGTGCAGGCTCGAAGGGCCGAATGGCCTACTCCTGCACCTAATTTCTATGTTTCTATGTTTCCCGCCATTGCCCAGTCACTTGACCCTACCCTGACTGCCGAGGATTTGCATAGCAAGTGGCCTAACCATCGGGTGCAGCCACTCCCCCCACACGTCGAAAAGGGATGGAGCGCGCTCACCTACTACCAGAAGATGTGCGAGCATGATCGAGGGCGGCTCCTGCTGTGGGTCGGGGGCACCCTAGCTGTGGGTCGGGACGGTGGGGCCCGCGGGCGTAGTCGACGCTCTGGCTGTGGGCCATCCCGGTCATATGCCGAGGGGTGCAAGTAGAACAACGCAATAGCCGCAGGATGGACAAGGTACAGTCCCGACATGTCGACCAGCAACGTATCGTGTCCTGTGATATATGGCGCCCAGCGATGGCTGGGAGACGTTGGCTACAATGCAAATACAACAGCAAAGAAATGACAAGGAACTAATAGCAATATTAAGCTAGGTCATTACAGTGTAAAATGGAAGGGAAAAAAACCTACAGTGAACAAACATATAGCAAAGCCCAAAGTGGTCGGATGCTGAAAGTTCTATGGTTCGAATCAAGTAAGATAGGACAGGAAACCAAAGTTCGAATTGTCCAATGTACGATAAAAAAAAGATGTGCTTGAAACTGGAGGCTGTAGTGACACCATCCGACCAGAGTTGACGCTGTTGACGGCGGCCAGACCGCAGAGACACTATCCGGCCGGAAGGTGGCGCTGTTGACGGCAGTCAGACTGCAGAGACGCCATCCGACATGAGGTGGCGCTGTTTATTTTTATTATTAATGTTTATTTAATTAGAAGCAATTGTACAAGAATATAGCAATCGGCATAACAAATATACAATTTTCGTACAGCTTCATTTTTAACATTTTATAAACTGATAAGTGAATCGGGAAAAAAAAGTGTTTAATTGTCATATCTACCTAAACAGAACCATGTAATTCTAACTTGCAGCAGCATAACAGGTCTGTAAACACAGTACTCAATAGATAACATAATAAATAAACAAAATAAGATGTTCAATGAACGAAAAAGAACTATTCTAGCGAGATTTGTACCTGAAAAATGGATTATAGTCATAAATAAAGTTGAAGCAGCTTTAGCGCAACATTCAACACCGACAGAGTAAGCGAACTGCACTAGTGATCTCTGCAGATTTTAATTTTCACAATTTGTTACCGCCATATACAGGCTATAAACTGTCCCTGGCCTTCAGAAACAATTCTATCATCGGATCGGCCGAGCGACAAATCACACTGAACTATGATAAACAGGAATATCAAACTTCTACTTCAGATATAGGTTTATTATTATAGCCCCAGAGGTGGGGGGAGGATGAGCACCTCAATTTGACGGATCAAAGGTTAACGACTAATGGCATTGGACAACCGACTATGAGTATCAAATGCAGATGTAGTAAGGTGTGCAAGAACAGCCGAGCCTGAAGATTCACCAGACCCGGATGAAGTGTTTGGAGGGACAGGGTGTGTCACATCGCACAGGTATTTTACCTGGCGAGACGCAGGAGGAGCCGGACCCGGAATCACCCCATAGAGCCTGAAGCCTCCAAGAGCCGCAACTAGTGCCTTGGAACAGTTCTCCGGAGAAGGTTCGAGTCAAATGGCCTCAGGCCCGCAAGACGGCAGTCTGGCATCAGTTCGACCAGGACGTCGATGAAGAGCTGGTCATAGACTGCCGTAATTAGGGCTAGAAGGCAAGATGTATGCCCATCGAGGTTGGCTGCAGAGGTTTTGCAGGGCAATCGCTCTACAAAACCTTGAGTGCACTGGGCATCAACGGAGTGGCGAGGAGAAGAGCCATCAAGCACACCACAGAAGCATGGCTCTGGATCAGGAGAGAAGGTCCATGGGGAGGAGCGAATGCCACCTGAACACAAGTCGTGGTCTAATCAACCACGGCTGGGTCGCCTGGTGAGGGTGTCTGATGTTGAAAGACCCGAAACACCCAATGACCCCAGGTTACATCACTGATGTGTTCAGGAGCGTCAATAGATGTATTTTTTTAGCAAACAGATATTTTTATTATTATTGCTACAGCAAAATCCAGGGCATCATTTACTACTGCTGGGTTCAGACCACCCTCGATAGCTATTGCACATGAACTGCTTCACAAATGGTTGCAGCAAGGCCTTTGTGCCCCATGTACACTGATAACCAAAGATCTAGTATCTTTGCTGATAAATAATTTAATCAATACAAGTCAGGAAATGTACCTAGTAAGTTTATATTTTGATACTGTAGATTACTCTCTCAGTCAGATGACGAATTGCATGAGGTTTGTGTTTATGAGCAAACAAAAAATGTATTATTCAATTTGATTATTTTCTAGATTGTCTTGGAATGCAGTCGGGATCAATATCATGCCATGTTTGATTCATATCGTCACAATGTTGCTGGAAAATTGTTTCAAAACAGGTAAAGAAAACACTATTTATAGACCCTCCTTGATTACTGTTTAGAACATTGCAGATGGCTCATGTAGTGGCAGACCCTAATGTAGCAAAACTCTGTTAATCCAACACCCTTCACTTCTGAACTATGACATCTAATGGTTCAGTGCATAATATTCATATTTGCTGTTTTTCAAATATTACATAGTGGTATAATAAACCTAATAGTGAACACATTGAGTTTAAAAGGAGCGTAGGGAATGGGGCCCAAGTGAGTCTAAAATGAGATTGGAAAATGGGGCACAGACACAAGGGACTGCAGATGCTGGTTTCTATGTTTTTTAAAAAGACACTAAGTGCTGGAATAACAAAACAGGTAAGGCAGAATCTCTGGAGAACATGATTAGGCAACATTTTGTGTTGAGGCCCTTCAGGATTGGAAATAAGTTGGATATCTGTTCATTGTAGCTAATGTGGTAATATTTTTTCACTAATATTTATTTCTGTTTTTTGTGATATAAACAAGGATGGGTTTGAAAGTGCGATCCAATTGATGGCATATGAATTACCTTTCACAATGGGTAGTTAATGTAACAAAAGTTTTAGTTGTTTGGATAACTGAAGGCGCCTCTCAGTTTGTTCTTTTGCTGCTGAATAAAAATCGTTCTTGCTAAAATGTCTAGGTAATAGCACGGCAGGTTGAATGGCGCAGTCAGAAGAGCGAATGTTACCATCGTGTTAATGGAATACAAATTAACCCCTCAAAGTAAATATTTGCACTTATGTAGTCTCCTATTACATTCAAACCTTGTATACTGTCTCAGTGTAATGTACTATTCCTTCACTCTTGTAATTAAGTATGGTTGTGCCGATATATACTAAGGTTTTTACTGGAATGAATGCAAAAAGTGAATTTCACTGTACCTGGGTACATCTGACAATAAAGTACCATTGAACCTCCCAAATTAGTTTGCAAGGTCCTTGTTACCCACTGATTTGCTAGCGTGTAGGGGCAGAACGAAGCTTTGACATTGTTCATGCACTATTCAGACATTTGTCCTGCAAGAATAAGAAAATGTTTGGCAGGATGAGTTAAATAACGGACGGAAGCAAACAAGTCTCTGACTGACTCAAAGGGATGGAAGTGGGTAATTACTTACCCAGGAAAGTAGCAGACCAGGGGTCGGGAACTCATGACTCCATAACACGAGCGTTCTCGCTGAATGCCAGAGGTGGGATCTTGTTTGGTTGTCGCCACTTGGGAATTCTCTCAAGTTATTGAAAGCATGAAAATAAATTGCAGGAGTCCCAGAACAAGGATGACAAATCGATGTCACAAAGGAAATTGTTGGAGCCATCTCCACACGACTCATTGATGTACCACTCCGTGTAAGATGCACCATCCCACTCTGCAGAAACGGCGTTGTACTGTTTCAGACTGAAACTTTAAATGATTGCACTATATATATTTTTAAAATGGATCTCTCTTCTCCCTGCAATATATTGTAAAATAAGGTGATTGTAGTATTGCTTTGAGGGCGGCAAAGAAGCTGCATTATTGATTCTAATGCCAGCTCCTATAAGGGGTGTCGGCCTGTGCATCAGACTTGGTTACATGTAATGCAACCACGGGTACATCGCAGTTGATCTATAAAGGGGCTACATGGTGGTGCAGGCACCTTGCGTGTTACGCCAGGGTTACGTTCTTGAAAAGCAGCGCATAATTCACATTAAACATATACACACGACTACACTGCCAGGTGTACATTTGAGTGCATTTTCCAAAATTCAAAAACGCGTGTAAACCAGGCTTTGGTACTTCTATTAAATGAAATACATTAGTTGATATATTTTGACTTCAAAAAGAAGTTTGAATGTTTAAATCTAACCTCATCTTTCACTCCGGTCCAGTAACCTCATCTTTCACTCTGTACACAAGTGCCTGTTGTGGTTGGTGCAGGTCAGAGCTGCCGGCGTTAGATCTTTATTTATTTTATATTTGAGTAGGTTAAAGACAAATTTTATTGTGTTTCTTGGATGTTTGAGGTGATCTGTTTTTACTGGAGAGACATTTTTCACAGCAATTGGTGTTATATCTCTGTGGCAGTGTGAATAAATGTACGATTGTTCACTTTTTCTGGTCATTCAATTCAAAATAAAATGTTGGCAGCAAGACGATGACTAGTGTTTAGATTTAAAATACAAATACCCGTCTTTCACCACCGTGTCAGCGCACTCTATCAGGAACTGGTTCCCTTGTCTTTAATTAAATCTTGGCATATTGCCATTGTTCATTTTAGTGAATACTTGAAACAGGCTCGCAACAAACATAGCCATTTAGTAGCAGTAAAATATGCCGAGGCAGCTCTGCGTGCTGTCATGCAGCAGTCATGGTTTTATTTTTCACAATTATGTCTTTTCATGGACTCATGAAACATTTGACCATCGTTGGTGTTCTTCACATTGATTCTTTCATCTGATGACCTTTGAATCAGTTCCAACACATTGAGCCACGACTACCTGATCAAATTAATTTTGTTTATAATCACACAGGCCAGCGTGGCAGTCAGTCACAGTCATACAGCACGGAAACAGATCCTTCAGCCCAAATTGACCATGCTCGCTAAGATGCCCCATCAACACTTCGTTTAGTTCATTGTCACATCCTGTTTGTCCATGTTTGGCCCCTAACCCTCTAAACCCATCCTTTATTATTTTATTATTTAGTTTATAATTGTCATTTGTACCGAGGTACAGTGGTGCTTTTAAATGATACAAGACCAAGTGGTACCCGCTGGGTCCCGTCCCCTCAACGCGCGGTTGCGAGGAGAGGGAGCGGCCTGCGGCGTCACACACACTAACCACCCCCATTGATATTATATGAATATTATTCATTCACTCCTGTTACCCCATGCCCCACCCTATCCACTCATACATAGCCCCCAACTCGCAGGCACGGCTAGAGAGGGAGCGGGTTAGAGAGTAAGGGACAGAGGCACAGAGAAGAACAGAGAGGGACACAGCGGCACAGAGAGGGACACAGACAGGGACACAGAGGCACATAGAGGGACACGGAGGCACAGAGACGGACACGGAGGCACAGAGAGGGACACGGAGGCACAGGGCCTCCTTCCCATCGCACTGCCCCGCGCGGCGATAACGGCCGCCGCCGCCATAATGTTCTAGAACTTCAAGGAGCCCAGCGGAGCGCGCAGCACAATCTGAGTAGCAGTTTAAAAATGCTAAGTGACAAATTTAAAGAAGTAAAAGTTAAGCAGCCAAGAAGTACAGAAGACATAACAGGGGTTACTCGCAGCGCGAGCAGAGGCAGGCAGTCAGATCCATTGTGACGTCATCAGCGAGACAATCTCGTTTATTTTCTATTTGAGATTTGTGAACATTTTCATAAATAACTCGAGAAATAATGCGTGAAATTTTCAAATAAGGCGATTTATGATTTCACGGGATAAATATACCGGAATATATAAAAATTGTCCCATTAGTGCATCGTTTCTTCGAGTAGATATGATCGCACACAAACTAATAAATACACATGCAAACACACACATACATCCACATCCAAGATCAGAGTTTTATAGTTATACGGATAGCACCTGCCTCAACTACCTCCTGTGGCAGCTCATTCCATATACCCACCACCCTCTGAGGGGAAAAAGATGCCCTTCACATTATAGACTTATACAGCACAGTAACAGACCCTTCAGCCCAACTTGTCCATGCTGACCAAGGTGCCCCATCTACACTCGTCCCATCTGACCAGCGTATGCCACATATCCTTCTAAACATTTCCTATCCATGTACCTGTCGAATTGAATTGAATTAAATTGAATACATAGTATTAGCCAAGTATGTATACATACAAGGAATTTGCCTTGGTGCTCCAAATGTCTTTTAAATGTTTTTACAGTACCTACCTCAACTACCTCCCCTGGCAGCTAGTTCCTTATACTCTGCGTGAATCATGTTGTCATAAGCAGCCTCTGGGGATGAGGGGCAGCTGGTGTTTGCAAGTTGGGTTGTGCACCTCTCCTGTTTGTGCTCCTGATCTGGACCTGAGCTTCTTGATGCTTTCCCAGCTACTACTCTATTCTCAAGTCCTGAGCTGTAATCCCACAAGTCAGTGACATGACATTTAGGAGACTTTTAGATCTGGTCATGAATATGCAGGGATGGAATTGAGTTTATTATCACGTGTACTGAGGTACAGTGAAAAGGTTGTGTTGCGTGCTAACCAGTCAGAGGAAAGACTACTTGATTATAATCAAGCCATCCACATTGTGGGAATAATGTGAATACTGTTTAGTGCAAGATGAGGTTCATGAGGGAACTTGGAGAGAAACAAACTTTCCAATTGATAGTATTTGCATAGTTTTTGGAAGCCTGCAGAACAAAGGGAGTTACGGTGAAGAATCTCAGAGGGACCCTTCATTGAAGAGATTCATGGACAAGATGAGGGAGCTAATTTGGAGTCAATAATTGAAAGGGATCAGATGTAAGATTAGCAGTGGTAGCAGAGTTCATAATTAGAGCTGTACAGTACTAATATCTATATTTTAGCTAAATAGGGAATCATGCTGAAGGAAATGATATATTTAGCATTTTCTAATGACTGGAAAAACTGTTTTAGACCGACGAAATATTTAATGAACCCATGTTTCAATTTATTTTTCTTCTGATGGAATAAGACTAATGAGAAAGAACTCTGATATGAAAGACAGGGAAAAGCAAGATTCAAGTGGAGCCTTCAACACGGTACTTGGTAAAGATTATAAAGATCAGAGAGATACTGTGATGGGATTACTGACTGCACTTCATGTTTGAAGTGTTGACTGACGTCGCTTTGTGCTCAACAGTGGAACTCGGGGATGGGAGGTGAGAGTATGGAGAAGGGGAAAGGAGCAGGATTTAGGTTTATTATTGTCACCTGTATGAGGTACAGTAAAAAGCTTTGTTAAAGCTTAACCAAAAAGATACCATGCATAGTTACAATCAGTTCAAATCAGGAGCAAAGGGGAAGATACATAGTGCAGAATATAATTCTCAGCATTGTAGTCCATCAGTTCTCGAGCCAAAGTCCAATATTTACAATGGGGTCGAGGTGACGGGAGATAGTGGGAAAAATGTGTACATATGAGGTGATGGGAAGGGGCAGGGGAATGAAAGCAGGGGAGGGAAGGTGGAAATTGCAAAACAATAAATGCTAATTGTTCTGACTTTGGCTGCATTCAGACTCCACACAGAGAGCCTATTGTAGGTAAAGTGGAATGAATGAAAGTAGTAATGCAGAGAAAGGAAAATAGAATTGTGGCTATCAGCATGCCAAGATGGTACCCAAACCAGACGACTCTGCGTGCTGGTCCCAGAGGTGGATCTGTTCTCATTCATTACAATCGCCCCACTCTTTTAAATCTTTATTTATTTATCTTGCACTAAATGTTGTTCCTTTTATCCTGTATCTGTACTCTGTGGATGGCGTGATTGTAATCTTGTATAGTCTTTTCACTGATTGGATAGCACGCAACAAAAACGCTTTTCATTTTACCTCAGTACACGGGACGTAACTGAATTAATACTTAAGCTAGAATCAGAGTCGTACAGTGAAAACAGTCCCATCAGCCCAACTTGCCCACACCAAGCACCATGTCTCATCTACATTAGTCCTACCTGCTTGCTTTTCGCCCGTATCCCTCTAAACCTATCCTATCCATGTACCCGTCTGAATGTTTCATAAACGTTGTGATGGTACCTGCCTCAACCACCTCCTCTGGCAGCTCATTCCATACATCCACCACCCTTTGTGTGAAAAAGTTACTAAACTAAACAAAAAAACTAAATCTAAATAAAATAAATTAAACTAAGAATCTAAAACTAAACTAAATTAACTGTTGAAGGGATTCAGCGAGTGATTTTTCGTGAAAATTAAAGGTCATGATCGACGTAATAAACTAGCTCCTGTGCACACTGCAAGCTCTCAGTGTTCACTTTCTCCAGAAGTTTCCTGCAGCAACTTGCACATCACAGAGCTGCCCACACGCCCAATGTGGCCCAAGGCCCCAGCAGAGAGGTTAGGATGAGGAGTGGTGAGGTGCAGTGAGAGGGGATGAGTGTGGAGCTGGGACAATGCACAGCTGGGTGTGTCGGGCATGTTTGTGGCAGCAAACCATGACATGAACTCACATCCAGCTCAACATTGACAGAGCAGTTTAGTTTAGAAATACAGCGCAGAAACAAGACCATTGGCCCACCGAATCCATGCCGACCAACGATCACTGAAGCCATACCTGTATATCTTTGGAGTGTGGGAGGAAACCGGAGCACCCTGAGAAAACCCACATGGTCATGGTGTTCAGACAGCATACGTTATTAGGATTGAACCTGGGTCTCTGGCATTTAAAGGCAGGAACTCTACAGTTGCACCACCATGCCACAGTTGGCAGCTAATTGAGTCAAGGAAATAGACCCTTCAGCCCATCTCAGCCATGCTGACCTTTTAAGTTAGCCTCATTTGCCTGCAGTTAGCTCATAAGGAACTGATGCGCTACAAAGCTGAGAACTGTATTCCGCACTCTGTATCCCCCTCTGCTCTACCTATTGTACTTGAGTTTGAACTGAATGCATCAGTGTGGTATATTTGATCTATTTGGATAGCATGCAAAACAAAGCTTTTCACTGTACCTCAGTACACATGATATTAATAAACCTAAACCTGTTCAAATGTCTTTTAAAAATTGTCACAGTACCTGCTTCAACAACCTTCTCTGGCAGCTCAGTCCATATACCCTTCACTCTTGGCGCAAATCAATCGCCCCTCGGGTCTCTTTCACCTGAAACTGATGCCCTCTAGTTTTGGACTCTCTTTTGGGAAAGAGCAAATTCTGGATTTATTCAGTGAACTGAATTTAAATTCTTCAGCTGCCATGATGGGGATTTAAGTCCAAATATCCAGCCCTGCCCTTCAGTCCATGACTGAACCCCATATCTTCTGTGTAGGAACAGCAGATGCTGGTTTATGCCAAAGATAGGAAAAGTGCTGGAGTAACTCATCGGGTCAGACAATAGGTCTTGTTTCGGATCTGAAGAAGGGTCCCAAACCGAAATATTACCTATTCCTTTTCTCTAGAAATTAGTCCAGCACTTTGTCTCTCGGTGTGATCTGGCCTTCCACATGAATTAAAATGTGCACACAAAATATACCTAAAGTTTGTAAACCTGTGCTCGCAGTTCCTTATTTCCACATTAAGTATAGTTTAAACCCGACTCCAACAGGTACATTTAAATTTTTAAAAAAAAATCTAATTTTAACATGGAATAAAAGGAACTGCAGATATTGGTTTATACCAAAGACAGACAAATAATATTAGAGTAACTCAGTGGGCCAGGCAGCATCTTCGGAGAACATGGATAGGTGACGTTTCAGGTCGGTACACGTCTTCAGAACATTTCAACCTGACTTATGGACACACTTTTATACAATAGAGCTCCTACAATATTATTAACTTCAAAAGCTTGATGTACGTTCCTTCTGAGAAACCAAGAACTAGTTTCCTCTCTCCATTTCTATTCATTGTTTTTCTTTTTTTTTTTTTTGTACGTGGTTTTGATGCCATCCATTACAAAGCTGTGAAGGTGTAGTTGCATATCCAGTGACATATCCACCCTCATTCTTCAATGTTTGTTGAGTAAGGATTATTATGATGGGTCAGGTGAATGGAATAAGGCAGAACTTGAAGGACCGAGTAGCCTCTTTTACTTTTGATTAATTGAAATTTTCCACGCTCTAAAATACCGATTGAGAAGATGTTGCATTGTCATTCTGCTCAGCACAAGAAAGAGCCAAATAATATTTAGGCACGTTTGATTTTTAGTTTAATGGAAAGGTACAAAGTAAATACAAGATTTGGCGATTGCTGAACTAAATCATTTCTCCCAGCCAGTTTATAAATATCACAACCTGAGAAACTGCACGTTTTATAATTCAGTTATACATGAAGATCAACATTTACTGGACTGTAAACCCATAATTCCTCTATGTAGCCTGCACTAAACACAGTATACACCATGAACCAAAACTATCTTAGCTAATATTTAGAAACAGCATCTTGATCCCAGATAACACATAATTCACTTGGTAGTTTTCGACATCTTAGAGTAAATTTCACGCCTGTTAGTATTTAATCCCTAATTCCCTTGACAAGAGGTGGAGACACAAGGAACTGTAGATGCTGGGGCCTTGAGCAAAACACAAAGTGCTGGAGGAACTCTGCGGGTTAATCAGTATCTGTGGAAGGAATAGACAGATGACGTTTTGGGATGGGACTGAAAAAGTTTGAGTTTAGTTTGTCACGTGTACCGAGGTAGAGTGAAAATCTCTTGTTGCGTGCTAATCAGTCAGCAGAAAGACTATGCATGATTCCAGTCAACCCAATGAGGTGGGGGTGGACAAAGCCTGGCAAGTGATAGATGGATACATGTGAGGGGGGTGATTGGCAGATGGGTAGGGTAAGTGAGAACGGTTGGAGGTGGAAAGGAGACAAAAGGATGCCAGATCAGGTGTATCCATTCCTTCCACTGATGCTGTCTGCCCCTTGACAAGGTGCTGGTGATGACTGGCCTGGGCAGTGGAGGTGATTACAGAGTGTGGTCAACCTTTGGAAATTTATCATGTTGAATGGTTTGCCTTCACCACCGACCCACACATGGATCCACCATGCACGCCTCAGACTCTGAAGCCTGTGTGCCCAACTCCAGGTTGTCCCCGTAGATCAGAATAAAACTGGCAGCTCCCTGGTTCCCGCACGCTATCATATATTGAACGGCAGAGCAACAAGCAGAGTTTTGCATGTGACGGTATTGCAGACCAATGCCTTTCAAAAGTTACAAACACATTTCCAAATTTTTGGAATATTGATTCTTATGCTCTTCAATTAATTTGCAATTCCATAATTTACTACAAAAAAAATGTAAGTTAAAAAACCGTTGTTATTAATTAAGTTAGGCGGCCAAGCCCTTAGAGAACAGAAGCAGCATAGAGACGGTCACAGCAGCAGCAGAGACTTAGTTACTGGATGTACAGAAACTGAGTCCCGTGGACTGTGGTATCGAAGGCTATGAGCATCAACATCATTATTTCCCCTCAGACACCAGCAAAGATCAAAGTTAGGAAATTACTTTCGACAACAACTTCTGACAAAATTTAGAACCTTCTGTCATAGAAACTCAGTATGAAAATGTTTTAGTTTAGTGATGCAACATGGAAACAGGGCCCTTGAATCCACATTGACCATTTCACTAGTTCGACGTTAGCCCACTTTCTCACCCACTCCCTGCACACTGGGTGCAATTTACCTACAAACCCACACATCTTTGGAGTGTGGGTGGAAATCTGAACAACCAGAGGATACCCCCAACAATCGCAGGGAGAACGTGCAAACTCCACACAGAGAGCACCCAAGGTCAGGACTGAACCAGGTGTCTGGTGCTGTGAGGCAGCAGTTGCACCACTGTGCCACCATTATTTTTGTGTAGATTTTAAAAATGCTTAATTTTTAACGCGTTCATTTTTTAATTTTCATGAAACGGCTAAAGGGGCTGATTCCATGCTGCATCTTAGAACTAAAGAACTCAGAAACCACTGGAATATTCTACCCACATTGAGACAGATTTTTTGAAGTAGTCTTGCAGAACAAAAATAAAATGCGAGCAAGAGCATGCAGTAGTGTTTTACAGTGATTCAGACAAAGACATTTGCCCAACAGGACGAGGAGATTTCCCATTCCAAACGCAATGTTACACTTCGGTTGGTTGTGTGCAAACACAATCGTTTCTGTGACGCACAGGGCAGCTCGGATCACCCGTCCTCCACAAGACAGCAGACCTGTTTGACTGCACGTTCTTGATGGATCAACTAGTTACTTGCATTCTACAGGGAATAGCTGGAGAGCAACCTGGGTGAAAGTCAGATTCGATTACTCCCCTCTCCTCCCCACGCGAGGTTCACTCTACCTCGAGTTATACCTCAGCCCAGCTCACCGCTAACACCGAGCCTCTCACTCCAAATATCCTGTGCCTCTGCATCATGCAACTCCAAACACTCGGAGGATTTAAGGCATTTGCAGGGGATGCAATTTGGCCTCAAATCAACTTTCATTTGACACAATTTGACGTCAAATTTTGGGAAATGCAATTGCTAATTTCTTCGCATTGTCAATAAAGGTACCATGTAAGGCACGGACATTGTGGGCCGAAGGGCCTCCTCTATGTGTAGGAAGGAACTGAAGGTTTATACCAAGGATAAACATGGTGCTGGAGTAACTCAGGTAGGCAGCATCTCTGGAGAGGGAGAAAAAGGATGGGTGACGTTTCGGGTCAGGACCTTTCTTCAGACTCGTGTTTCAGATCTGATCTTTCTTTGTTGTGTGGAGGTTGCCTAGGTGGGGGGCTGGAGTACCAACACGAGCATTCATTGCAGGGTTGCTGTTACAAGGGCAAATGTATTCACGCACTCTTTTGGCACCGAGGTATGGGCAAGGAGGTTAGGCGGTTCCTTCCCATTCATTATCAAAACATTGAGATCATTTAAATTGTAATTACACATGATTAACGAGGAGGTGTGGGGTTAGTGTTTGGTCGTGGTGGCATTGTTCTGGTGGTCCCTCGCCGCTCCTCCCTCCTCCTGCTGGACAAATTGTCACTCGTTGTGGCTCTGCTTCTGCTCTGCTGCTTGCAGGGGGATGCGGAGGACCTCAATGCGCAGGTGTGCCGCAATCTGAATGCAGACGGTCGTGCAGTAAAGCAGCAGGTCGCACAGAGACAGGATCTGAAAGGTACCGGAACAGGGCTCACATGGTCCATCACACAAACCAGCCTCCCACCACCACCATCACACTGCCTCAGGAGAGTAGCCAATATTATCAAGGACGATTCACACACCGGTCATTCCCTCTTCTTCCCTCTCCCAGCAGGCAAAAGATACAAAAGCTTGAAAGCATGTAACACCACTGGTGGCACGGATGGGGCAACAGTAGTGTTGCTGCCTCACAGCGCCAGAGACCCGGGTTCGTTCCTGTCCACGGGCGCTGTCTGTACAAACTCTGAACATTCTCCCTGTAAGGCAGCAACTCTACTGCTGTGCCAGTGCTGCCGTTAAGTCCTCCCATAAGGTAGGGTGTAGTCCAGATCTCGCAACCCACCTCATTGCAGCCCTTGTGCTTGTTTTCTATCTGCACTTCCTCTGTAACTGTGATGCTATATTTAATTTGGCATTACCCGTCTGTGGCTTTGACTGCCCTCTAGTATTAGTATCCTCTACCCAGGGAAAAAGACTGAGCATTCACTTTTTCCATGCCCCTCATGACCCTGTGTAATCTCAACTTAAATCCTAGCCATGCTAGGTGAAGGTATGGTACTTACCATTGCTACCCACAGTACATAATACTCATTAATAAAGCTATTGAAGTACTGATTGAAGAAGAGCAGTGCAGGTCCGATGAATGCCGTGTCTTGTAGCTTCATCTTGCTTTTGGTTATGTGTGCCACCTACAAAGTGACAGGCAAATGTGTCATTATAGAGTAATCTGAAATGCTAGTGTGCAGTTTACTGACACCTCAGACGGTAAAGTAATCATTCTTTTCCACCGTACAACCAGTTGTGCATGCTCCTTGTGAGACTCTTCCCCCAAAAGCCCTGCAATGATTTCACCTCCTTCATGTGTTTTTCCAATGAGACATCAGCCCATCAGCACCTGAACCCACAGTTGATTACTCCATCCTCAACAATCCTTCAGATCTTGTGCTACGAGAGCGGCACTTTCTTTCAATCGAGCCACCCCTGACACCTTCAGTCCCTTCCCAACAGACATCCATCAAGCTCATTTTGTATAAAGAACGCAAATCACTAACTGAACTATCCTCTCCCCAACCAGAGAGTAGTCCTGATCTCCCGTCTACCTCATTGGAGACCCTCAGACTATCATTAATCAGACTTTAATTCACTTTATCTTGCACTAAACATATTCCTTTTATGCTGTGACTACACTGTGGACAGGTTGGTTGTAATCATGTTTTGCTGACTGGATAGCAGGCAACATAAAAGCTTTTCACTACCTCGGCACACGTCAAAACAATAAACCAAACTAAATGTTAGAATCTCGAGTAAAATGAAGTGCTGGAGGAACTCAGCGGCTCATGCAGCATCTGTGGAGGGAATGGACAGGTGACATTTCATGTCTGAAGAAGATTCCTGACATGAAACACTGCCTGTCCATTCCCTCCACAGATGCTGCCTAACTCGCTGATTTCCTTCAGCACTTTGTGTGTTTCTCTCTGATGGGAGCCCGTACCATTATTTTAAATTTGTTTTTAACTAAACAGAACATGACAGATGTCACCGACCTCTGAATGCAGCAGGTATGAATGAACACAAACAAGCCACACCCACACAAAACAAACCTGATGCTCTTTAGTAGACTCACACATGGAGCTATTTGCTGGCTAATAAACATTGATTGGTTTCTGATCCAAGGTCTTCAGAGGGAGCACCAGCACCAATTAGGGTCCATAGAAGTAAACTGAAAGAGGCATTCATAGACACATACCACTGCCCCATCACCCCTTTACCCACGGCTCTACAACACAGGAGGCTGAGGGGTTATCTAATAGAGGTTTATAACATCATGAAGGGAACAGATAGGGTGAATGCACAGAGCCTTTTCCCCAGGCCATGTGAATCAAGAACCAGAGGACATAAGTTTTTGGTGAGAAGGGAAACTATTTAATAGGAACCGGAAAATATTTAATAGGAACCTGAGGAGCAACTTTCAGATGCATTTCAGATAATTACTGCATTAAAACAAAATTGTCAGCAAAGATACTAGAGGAACTCCTCTAGTATCTTTGATTATCAGTGAACTCACTGCTATTTTGTATGACAAATGCCTTGCCCACAACCACAAGAAATTGCAGTTGTAGGTGTAGCCAGTCCATCACACAGAGGAGACTCCCCACCATCGACCCCCTGTGCACTTCACGCTGCCTTTGGAAGGCAGTCAATATAATCAAGGATCACTCGCACCCTGGTCACTCCCTCGTCTCCCCACTCCCTTCGTGAATGCATGTACCTCTAGGTTCGGGAATAGCTTCTTCCCTGCTATATTCAGATTAGTGAACGGACCTCTCCGAAGCCAAGAATGAATTTCCATATCTACCAACCTACCTCCTTGTACTTTTATCTGCACTTCCTCTGTAGCTGTTTCTCTCTATTCTGCACTCTGCTTATTTTCTGTTTTGCACTACCTGTTGCACACATGCATGCTAGATTTACCTGTATAGAACACAAAACACAATTTTCTTACTGTATCTCAGTTCATGTAACAGCTATAAACCAGACCAAACATTGACCTTGATGTAGATTTCCACAGTTACGTGGAAAGCACCATCAAATGACGCTGGTTCAGGTATGCAGAGCTGGCCATGCCAGTGGCTGGGATTGAAGGTTAGGACAGCTAAGTGAACCTTCGATAAACCGTCAAGCACATTGTAGTCCAAGATTGGCGTCGCAGGTAGACAGGGTGGTGAAGGAGGTCTTTAGCACACTGGCCTTTATCAGACAAGGAGTTGAGTATAAAAATTGGGAAGTTATCTTGTAGTTGTACAAGATGTTGGCGAAGTCGCACTTGTAGTATTGTTTTCAGTTTTGGTCACCTTGTTATTGGAAAGGCTGAAGAGAAGACCGACGAGGATGTTGCCAGGGCATGAGGGCCTGAGCTATAGGGAGAGGTTGGGCAGGCTAGGACTTTATTCCTTGGAGCGCAGGAGGATGAGGGGTATAAAATCATGAGAGAAATAGGGTGAATCAGGTACCAGAAAACATAGATTTAAGGTGAAGGGGACAAAGATTTACTAGGAACCCGGGTGGCAACTTTTTCCACACAGATGGTGGGTATACAGAACAAGCTGCCAGAAGAAGAGGTAGAGGCAGTCACTATAACAACATTTGGATAGGTACATGGACAGGAAAGGTTCAGAGTCTTATGAGCCAAATGTAAGAAACTGGGACATCTTGGTCGGCATGGTTGAGTTGAGTGGAAGGGCCTGTTTCTGTGCAGCATGACTCAACGACAATGCCGAATGATGAGATTTGGTTAAAGTAAAAGGTGAACTGCTGTCATTGAGATGAGTTTGAGATGAACTTACCACCAATTTGTTTGTGACTTTTGAAGCCACGCATCCGAATGCCAGGACATAGAGACAAGGGTGTTCCTCAAACAAATGTGTAGTGGATTTCTTGTAGATCATTGTGGCCATTACTATAACAAGCCCGATGTGCAAGGCTGGTGAGAGAACGCTGGTTCCCTGGGAAAAGGAAGAAGGAAATGTGACAATAAACATCAGGAGCTAGAGAATGGCAACAACATGAAGATCTGCCATGTTTGCCTACCGCTATTGTGGAGCCATTTTTCCCCATGCCGCCAGTAAAGATGACTTGGAAGTAATTGATACATGAATAGATCGCGCCAGCGATTATCCCAAACACTGGAAGTATTTTCATCCGTATTCCTAATACTGGAATCTTGGTGGGAAGAAATAAGAGCTGTAACCATGCATAACAGCAGCAAGAACATCAAAACATCAGTTTGAAGAAGGCTCCCGACCCAAAACGTCACCCACTCATGTTATCCAGATATGTAGCCTACTCCGCTGAGTTACTCCAGCACTTTGTATCTATCTTTGGTATACACCAGCAGTTTCTTTTTATTATAAAACATCAGCACTTCTTTTCAGCAAAAAGGATCTGTGAATGTCAGAGACTCCACCATATCTCTTTTCACTCTGAACCTTACTCACTCGGTATGATCAGAACACATTCAGAAAGTGTGTATTACCTTTCTCTAGCCATCCTGCGTAAAGTTTTATGGGGGATGTCCACATGCAGCAGAATGTAACATAACAAAAAGCAACACAAACTTTGTGTCAACACAAGATTGGAATGTACATGGAAATGGAGCACTGTCTTAGCAAGTACACTTGTTATTGTCAAGTGTTACGAGGTACAGTGAAAAGCTTTGCATGCTATCCAATCAAATAATAATATATATATACATACAACGAAGTCAAACTCAAATAACGTTTGTGTATTGCCCCAGTGTAATCCACTATTCCTACACTCTTGGACTTAAGTATGATCGTGCCTATGTAAAGTAAGATTTTTAATGAACTGAATGCAAAAAATTATGATTTGATTCACCTCTACCCCATTGTGGACATTGGACTTTGTCTCCAGAACTGGTGCGCTACACCTCTACATAAATGATTTGGCCCAGGCCCGAGAGATAAATACAAGTGCTTTCTCTCCACTTTTGTTTCACACAGTACCCGCGTCACTAAATCAGACTGTCAGCGTTACTTTATCGAATAACTCACCACGTTGTCCCACAGTGTTGCTCCTCCAATGGCAGACAAGAAAAAGATGAGCATTATGCAGATTTGAACTTCAGTTACATCAACTCTAATCGGACAGAGAGACCAGTTGGTTAATCAAGAATTAACTTGAATAAAGCGCAGTACGAGACTTACACGGTAAATGGCGGGGCCCTGAGAGTGTCTTGCCCAGAGTAGGTAAATCAAGGACAGAGGAGATAGGTTTAAGGTGAAGGGGAAAAGATATAATAGGAATCTGAGGGGTAACTTTTTCACACAAAGGGTGGTGGGTGTATGGAACAAGCTGCCAGAGGAGGTAGTTGAAGCAGGGACTATTCCTGGGACATTTAAGAAAGAGTTAGACGGGTACATGGATAGGACAGGTTTTGATGGAAACGGACCAAACGCGGGCAGGTGGGTCTAGTGTAGCTGGGACACGTTGGCCGGTGTGGGCAAGTTGGGCTGAAGGGCCTGTTTCCACACTGTATCACTATGACTCTTTATTATACTGTTTGGTCTGCTTGTCTTTATCTGTCAGGGCAGTGATTATAAGAGTCATAATGCAATTGTACAAGTCATTGATGAGACCACACTTGGGGAATACTGGGCTCAGTTTAGTTTAGTTGAGATACAGCATGGAAACAGGCCCTTCAGCCCACCGTGTCCACGCCGACCAACGATCACTTGTTCTATCCTACATCCACAGGATAATTTACATAAGCAAATTAACCTACAAACTCGCAAGACTTTTGGAGTGTTGGAGGAAACTGGAGCATGCGAAGAAAACCCACGCGGACACAGGGAGGACGTACAAACTCCGCACAGACAGCACCCGAGGTCAGGAGTGAACCCGGGTCTCTGGTGCTGTAAAGCAGCAACTCTACTGCTGCGCCCCTGTATCACCTCACGAGACCCGAGTGTGCAGGTACATGGCTCCCTGAAAATGGCCACACAGGTAGAAAGGGCTGTGTTTGACACGCTTGCCTTCATCAGTCAGGGCAGTGTAAGAGTCAGGATGCAAGTGGAGTACTGTGCTCAGTTCTGGTCGCTCAGACACAAAGAGGCAGCTAATATCAAAGACCCACACCACCCTGGCCACGCTCACATCTCGCTGCTACCATCTCAAAGGTGGTAAACAACTCAAAGGCCTGAAAACACTGACCACCAGGTTCAACAGTAGCTTCTACCCAATAACCATTAGGTTCTTGAACCACCCTGTATAACACAAACCTCAACCCTACCTGAACCATCACAGATACTTGTACTAGGTTGCACTATGAAGAAATAGTCACCTAGTATAACATAATTTATTGATTTTTATTGCTTATTGCGTATTTATTTCATTGTTCTGATGTATCTGACAATTAAACACTCTTGACTCTTGCCCTTCCCTGCATTATTACAGCTCGGGTTTTACGGTGGCAACCTAACACATCATTATTCTACCACCTGTAGTGGGAGAGTCTAGGACCAGAGGACACAGCTCAGAATAAAATAACATACTGTTAGAATGGAGATGAGGGGGAATTTATTTAGTCAGAGGATGGTGAATCTGCGGAATTCATTGCCATAGACGGCTGTGGAGGCCAAGTCATTGGGTATTTTTAAAGCAGAGATTGACATTCTTGATTAGAAAGGGTGTCAAAGGTTACGGGGAGAAGAAGGAGAATGAGGCTGGGAGGGGAAAAGAGATCAACCGTGATCAAATGGCGGAGCAGACTCGATGGGCCTAATTCTACTCCTATGTAAGGAGCCTACTGATCATATACCAACAACTGGGCAACTGATGAGAGGTACAAGTTCAAATCCCACTGCACCATTACGCTAAAGATCAATTCAAAGCCAAGCTCTGAACTTGGATCAGATATTAGTATGTTAGTGGTTTACATTCTTGTCTCCACACCACCCTCCATACATCTCCCACACCAGAGAAGAATTCTCCTAGCTAGACTCTATTTTGAGGTTTGTGTTGAATGAAACAAGCAAACTTACTTTGCAAACCGCAGGGAGCCTGAGACATACGTTTGCCAGTGGGCGCAGTAGAAGAGGAACAGCCCGATAAAGCAGGAGAAGAACATCAGGTCAGAATCGGTTCCCAAGCGAGTGGCCAGGCAGGTTCCCAAACCGACCACAACTATAGAGGAAAAACAAGGGCGGGAAGAGAGTTATAAACCACGTGAAGCGGCAGCATTCGGAATGGTCAACGTTTGCAGGGAACGCCATCTTTAGGGAGATCAAAAACAAACTCTGCCCCAGTTCTGATCTGTGTTCTCCAACAGTCAGCACTAGGACACACGTGTCAACACTTCAGCCTCGCATTTATCTGAATTATAACATTCCATCTCTCCCTTTGGGCCAGTGCATCAAGATTACGTTGTAATTGCATATATACCATCAATTTTAGTGTCATCAACAAACCTATTAATTACATTCACATCAAACCATTAATATAAATAATGTACAAAGGTGAATGAACCCAGTACTGATCCCTGTGAGGTTGCATCCCTTCAGTCTGAATAAAACAACCCTCTATCACCAGAACTCTGTCTCCTACAATTCCGTATCCAATGGTCAACTTTGATCTGGACCCCATGTAATCTATTCTTTTATAGCAGCCTATCATGCAGAACTTTAGAGATACAGCATGGAAATGGGCCTTTTAACCCTTCGAGTTTGCGCCGACCAGTGATCACCCCTTACACCAGGACTAACCTACACACTAGGGATCATTTTATGATTACCAAATTATCAAAGCCAATTAACCTACCAACCTGTAGGTCTTGGAGTGTGGGAGTAAACCAGGGCATCGGAGAAAACCCACACAGGGAGAATGTACAAACTCACACAGGTAGATAGCACCCGCAGTCAGGATCGAACCCTGGTCTTAGCTGCCACAATGCCTTAGGATACACTTGATTGAGTCCCAGGGAGTTATCTACCTCAATGTGTTTAAAGCTCTCCAATACCTTTCCTCCATGATGCAGTTGGAATCACAAGTAGATTAGCTGGTAGCCTGGTGTATATAACAAGAGGAATGCACCACCTCCCCATCAACCCCGTAGCTCATCCCATCATCCAACCTGTGGCAGAAGTTACAGGTCACATAGTGGTCCCATCATCTAGCTCTGAACCCAAGGAACCAGAGGGGCACTCAGGTCACCTCCAATCCGAGGACCTGCCTGAGTTAAGATAATACAGAGACATACAGCCACGAAAACTGGCTCTCCATGCCGACCAAGATGCCCAACGAAGCTAGTCCCATTTACGTGCTTTTGGACCATATGAATCTAACACTTTCCTACCCATGTACCCTGTTATAGTACCTGCCTCAAACTTCCTCTGGCAGCTCATTCCACACACCCACCACCCTATGTGT
Organism: Leucoraja erinaceus; assembly: GCF_028641065.1. Classification (NCBI taxonomy): domain Eukaryota; kingdom Metazoa; phylum Chordata; class Chondrichthyes; order Rajiformes; family Rajidae; genus Leucoraja; species Leucoraja erinaceus. The sequence continues at coordinate 19,295,683 of NC_073395.1, read as the reverse complement.
GAAAATGTTGCCCCCTCATGTTATTAAATCTTTCCCCTTTCACCTCTGTCATCTAGTTCTTGATTTCCCTACACTGGGTAAAAGACTGTGCATTCATCTTATAATGAGGTGTTTACCATAAACTACTCTGCCTTTAAATTGGATGGATTTTGAAACAATTCAGTTCATAGTTTGCATTCTTTGTAGCTTGCGTCAGTATATTCTACACGCTGCATTGGTGCATGGCTTGATGGTACTCATGTACAGTATGATTTGACTGCATAGCATGCAATATTTTTCATTTAATCTCAGTACACGAGACAATAATAAACCAAGACCAATATTGCTGGTAGTTATTGTGCACCAAACAGATAATGTTCCTTCAGTCCACATACCTGTAGAAAAAGAATCACAACCATGGTCAAACAGTTCCCCAAGTGGAGAGCAAGTGTTGGTCCTTCGAGCCTGCTTCCCATCAAGGGCATCCAACGACTGGTAAATAAATAATCCGAGACCGCACAGCATATATACATACCCCGGTGCCTGCAAAGGAGGGAGAATAACAGGTCATAGACTGAGTGATTTGCATTAAGTTAAACCTAACCGGGGAGAAGGCAGGAGAATGAGATAGTGACGGAAAAATAGATCAGCCATGATTGAGTGGCGGAATAAACTTAATGAGACGAATGGACCAATTCTGCTTGTGTCTTATGAAGCTATTTTAATGCAAGAGACTACTTAGTACTATGCTTAGTCTGACCCATGACCTGCTAAACAGGGCTGAAGATGGATCTCATATAACTTTAATGGAATTCCAGATTCACCACCCTCTGACTAAAGAATTCCTCTTTGTTTCCTTTCTAATGGTACGTCTTTTTATTCTGAGGTTGTGCCCTCAGGTCCTAGACTCTCCCATGAGTGGAAACATCCTCTCCACAGGTCAGATAGCATCTGTGGCGAGGGAAACAAATTCATGTTTCAGCTCAAAGATGCCTTGTCAGGACCTTCCCAGTTCGAACGAGAACGTAGGAAAACGTGAAGGGTGCCAAGTAATCATCAGTTGACCATGGGTCAGTGTTTCTAATAGATTCCAGCCCAGTACAACCAACTCCATCTTCAATTAATATTCTTTATGTAATATATTCTTCAACATCTGTGTCCTCTTTGACAAGACTCTGAAAGCTTAGAATATGAACTGTGTTCCCATTATCATATAAAAGGAGCTCTAAAATCTTTGCATCGCTTCGCCCAACACCTTCGCTCAGTTCGCAATAACCAACCTGATCTCCCAGTGGCTCAGCACTTCAACTCCCCCTCCCATTCCAAATCCCACCTTTCTGTCCTGGGCCTCCTCCATGGCCGGAGTTAGTCCCACCATAAATTGGAGGAGCAGCACCTCATATTTCACTTGGGAAGTTTACAGCATCACATGCAGGAAGACCGGGATATTCAGAGAGTAAATTCCAGAGATGAGGCAAAGACAGAAATCCCATCGGTTTACACAAAGAGCAGAAATTGTAAGAAAACAGATCTGGAAGTGCTGTCGGGTTGGAGGAGATTGTAAAGCCAAGAGACGGACAAGGGGACAGAGGGATATGAGATGAGGGAGAATAGAAGTGGCACAGTTGCACAACAGTAGAGTTGTTGCCTCATAGTGCCACACACCCAGGTTTGATCTTGATTATTGGTGCTGTCTGTATGGAATTTGTACGTTCTCCTTGTGACCATGTGGGGATTCTCCGGGTGCTCCGGTTTCCTTCTGTACTCCAAAGACGTATAAGTTTGTAAGTTAATTGACCGGTAAGTTGTAAAAATTGTCCCTAGTGTGTAGGATAGTGTCAGCGTACGGGTTGATCGCTTGTCGGCGCAGACTCGGTGGGCCGAAGGCCCTGTTTCCGCGTGTATCTCCAAAGTCTGAAAATCTAAAGAAGCGAGACACAAGAGACTGTAAATGCTGGATTCTTGAGAAATGATCAAAGTGCTGGAGTTACTCAATGGGTCAGATCATCTGTGGAGGGAACTGGATTGGCAACGTCTCAGGTTGGGACACTTCAGACCCGCTGAGACCCTACAGCACTTTGTTTTTTGAGGGAGAATACAAGCTGGTGAAGGCTGGTGAACAGATTTTGGTGCAAGCTCAGTTACAGAGCAGAATTTATGGATGAGTTCTAGCTCACAGAGTATGGAAGCCAGTGAGCAGAGCACTGGACTCATTAAGGCCCAGGGTATAAAAAAGGCACAGTTGCACAAAATTTGAAAAACCTGATAAATAAAACTATAAACTAGAGCTATAACATTTCTGCACAGGGACAGACTTATACACAGCTTGATAAATCATCCTACGTGACATGTGTCCAATGTAAAAGGAAACAATTCATTTAAATTCCCTAATCTCGACACCGCAGCCTAAACCAATGTTTAATCATTCTGCATTGCCCTATCTTGGATGTGGTTACCAAATGAGATAATCAGCATTCTGCTGCTTTCTGTGCAACACAAACTGGTTTATATCCATTACCCAAATTGATTTGTATTTCTCAGAAGTCATCGTCTTTTAAATTCAGTTAAAGTTTGAGGAATAACACGTCATCTTTTGGGAGCTGGATAGCTGCATCATGCACAAACAAGTTAAACCGACATAGATAATAACCAATGCTCTCTTTGGAAGGGTCACTGGTGATATTTATGGCTCCTACCCTTCCAGTGCAGATACAACTTTTGTTGGTTACAACTTGGAATCTTCTATCATGGAAACTCGGTCTGGAAATAATTTAGTTTAGTGATGCAACATGGAAACAGACCCTTCGAATCCACACTGAGCATCGATCACCTGTTCACAGTAGTTCTATGTTATCCTACTTTCTCATGCATTCCCTTCACGCAAAGGGCAATTTACAGAGGATAATTACAAACCACACGTATTCGGGATGTGGGAGAAAACCAGAGGAAACCCATGGAGCACGGAAACCCATGCGGCCACAGGGAGAACAGGCAAACCACACAGACAGCAACCGAGGTCAGGATTGAACCTGGGTCTCTGGTGGTGTAAGACAGAGGCTCCACCCACTGCACCTCTGTGCCATCCAGCTTGGGAAACAACATCTTACCTTCTGTCTGAGCATCTTTCAGCCTCTTCTAGGACTCAATATTGAACCCCCAAATTTCAGATAATTAACTCTTTATGTATTAGAAAGGACATTTGTGCTGATAATCTTTTTAGCTCTTTTATTATATTGTTTGGCAAAAAAGCATACACTGATTTTAGCGTCTGAAGAAGGGTTTCGGCCCGAAACGTTGTCCATTTCCTTCGCTCCATAGATGCTGCTGCACCCGCTGAGTTTCTCCAGCAATTTTGTCTACCACTGATTTTAGTGTTACCTCAGGTCATCAAAACTCACCCTGTCACAGATATTTCCTATGATCCAGATTCCAAAGATGTACAGGCTCGGAGAATAATTGGCTGCTGTAAATTAGCCCTGGTGCGCAGATGAACAGCAGAACCTGAGGAGTTAATAATCTGCTGGGTCTCCCGGTTGCTAACCATTACCCTTACCATATCAACTTTTCTGTCCTGGGCCACTTCCATTGCCAGAGTGAGGAGGAATAGCACCTCATATTCCGCTTGGGCAGCTCACAAGTCAATGGTATGAACATTTAATTCTACAATTTTGGGTTACACTCCACCCCAAACTTTTTCTACCCACCCGTCATTTCTGACCTCAGTGCACATCCATTCTTCCACTATCCCATCCCCACCCTAGCCTCTACCCAATCCCCTTCCATCTACATCCCTTCTGGCTTCACATTTCACTCCTCTTTCAAACCTCACCTCTCCTTATCAACACCCTTTTGTTTCTTTCAGTTATCCTAGTGTCTCATTTTCATTTCTAGCCTGTGTCCATCCATCTGCCTATACAGCACCCCCCCCCTCTCACCAGCATGCAACTACTACTTGCCAGACTTTGTCCAGCCCCACTTCTTTTCCAGCTTTCTCTCGCACTGCAACTAGTCTGAAGATGGGTTCCGAGTCGAATCGCCACCTAGCCACGTCCCCCAGAGATGCCGCCTGATCCACTGAGTTACTCCAGCACTTTGTGTCTTTCCGTGGTAAGCCTGCATCTGCAGTTCCTTGTTTCCATCTGCATTCCCTTATATCTACACCCAAGTTACGCAAGTTGGTGTAAAGTTTGGAAGAACTGTGTTCTGTTCTGTGTGCTGTACGTAAGGAATACTGACCATTGACATTCCTCTTTGCATGTCTACCATTCCCTTTCCATCCTCACTGGAATCCTATCTTCATGTTGTGAATGAAGATAAGATAATCCATTTGGAATTACTTACAAAGGTGCATGCTATAGCAGCACTGGAAATAGTAAATGGCTGCATTCAGATTATTATCTAGTTGGTTATTGAAATTTGATGCAAACCAAATAAAACGTTATACGGTTGGTATGTCCACTGACGACTTTCGCCCTTATGATTATGGAGGCTCAGTCACTGCGATCATTCCAAAGGCAGATTGACAGAATTAGTCAGTTATCGAGTCACACAGCATGAAAACCAGCCCAGTCAGAAGACGGTTCTGATGCAAAACACCACCTGTTCATGTTCTCCAGGGATGCTTTCTGATCCACTGAGTTACTCCAGCATTTCGTCTCTTTCCGGCACAACTTGTTAATGCCGACCACGATGCCCCACCTAAGCTTGTCCCACCTGCTCACGTAGGCTCACATCACTCTAAGCCTTTCCTATCCATGTACCTGTCCGGACGTCTTTTAAAGCTGTTTAATAACTGCCTCAAATACCTTCTCTAGCAGCTTGTCCATATATGCACTGGGTGAAAACCCTCAGGTTCCTATTAAATCGTTCACCTTAAACCCATGTCCTCTAGTTCTTGATTCTGCTACGCTGGGAAAAAGACTCTGTGCATTCACCCAATCTGTTCCTGGACATTAAAAGAATTTGGTGTTAGAGCTGCAAATGGCATTAAGGTTGACAATCAGATGGAAATCAGGAGCATGCCAATAGGGCCTGTTGATCTACTCCTGCTCTATTTCTTACATCTTTACACGATAAACATCGATTGCCATACGCATCAGCCACCTCACATTTTATTTGGTTTGCATCGTATTTCAGTAACACTGTGCATTCCTACCCCGATTATAATCTGAGTACAACCATTTGCGATTTCCATTGCTGCTGTGGCAGACACCTCTAAGTAATTCTAGATAGATACTTTATCCTATGTACTCATAATATGAAAATAAGATTCCAGTAACCGTAGGGAAGGAATGATTAATGTGCAGAGAGTAACTGCTGCGGGTAATAGACTCTTCGACGGTTTTCACTTTTCTAAGTTTACAGCTTTAGAACCTAATAAATCTAAAATGAGAACCAACAAATCTCCCACTGTCAGCACCTACACAGACAATAAGTTGAAATTTATAGATCAGATCTGCAGTTGATATTTTAGGTAGGTTGAGGGGAGAGATGACATTGTTTGCCTGGAGCAGACTGAAGAGGCTTAATGGAACTGTTCAAAACTATTGAAGGTTTTGATGGCCTTCCAATGCCACAATTGTTGGTAACTGTAGCCAAAAGGGCAGAACCCACGAACAAGGTTCACAAGGAGATATTTTCTCAAGCACAAATTATGTTTTGGCATGAGGCCACCAGAAAAATCAGGCCAGTCTCACCCTGGCCATTCCCTCTTCTCCCTCTCCCATCAGGCAAGAGGTTCAGACGAGTGAAAACACACACCTCCAGATTCAGAGCCAGTATCTTCCCAGCTGTTAACAGGCAACTGAACCATCTTCTCCCCGGCTAGTGAGTGGTCCTGATCTCCCATCTACCTCATTGGAGACCCACGGACTATCATTAATCTGACATTACTGGACTGTATCTTGCACTAAATATGATATCCTTTATCCTGTATCAATGCACTGTGGACAGCCTGACTGTAATCATGTATAGTCATTTTGCTGACTGAATAACACACAACAAAAGCTTTTCACTGTACCTCGGTACACGCGACAATAATAAACTAAACTAAAAATGATTAAGTAATTATTGAGACTGGGAAAGGGCCCTGACGTAAAACGTGACCTATTCATTGTCTCTAGAGATGCTGCTTGACCCAATGACTTGCTCCAGCACTTTCTGTATTTTTCAGATATTAAACATCTGTGTACCTTAGCTGAAGGTCTGGTTCTTGGTTCAGTGCTCAGATACCAGACTTCATTGGCAGATACCAGGCTACAATTAAACCTTCACAAATTCAGAATAAATGCATGCCAAGACATTGTGTACTGAAGCAAGCCTCTTGCCCTGATAGAAAGCATCCTATCGAGATGCATTGCGGCTTGGTGTGGCAACAGCTTTGCCCAAGACTGCAACAAATTGCAGAGTTGTGGATGTAACACAGACCAGCCTCCTCACCACTGACTCCATCTACACTTCATGCTGTCTTGGGAAAGCAGCCAATATAATCAAGAACCACTCACACCACATCCATTCCCCCTTCTTTTGTTTTCTTTTGTCCCGTTGTTGCAGTTTATTTCGGTTTATTTAGTTGTGTATGTGTGGGGGGTGGGTGTGGTATGTTTTTTGACTGTTCCTTCGGGAGGGGATGCGACCTTTCCTGCCGTATCCCCCGTCTCCGTCTGCGCTGAGGCCTATCGCGGAGCTGGCGGCCTCCAACTGCGACCGACCTCGAGGCTGCGGAGGCAGAGCCAGGACTTGCCAACACGAGGCTGGGCAACTTCGGGGCTGTGGTTGCGGGGCGACCCAACTTCCGACCCGACTTTGGAGCCTCGGAGGCTCGGCCGCGGGCCAGTGTACAATATCGTCGGGAGCTCACAGGTTGGTGACCTGTTTTTCCGGAGCTCCCGCAACTACAGCTGCGTCCGCTGGACTGGACGGCGACAGCTTCGGCAGCTTCGACCGCCCCGGGCCGCGGAGTTTGAACCGGCCCGTTTGTGGAGGACGGATTCAGCCGCGGGACTTGCTCACCATCACCTGGCGGGGTCGCAACATCGCAGGCCTAGATTGCCTCAGCGCAGAGGGAGAGCAAGGAGGGAAGAGACAATGACTTTGGGACTTTAAACTGTGTTGAGTGTTTGTTATTTATTCTATGTTATGACTGCAGGCTAAACCATTTGTTGCACTGAAAAGTGCAATGACAATAAATTGAATCCAATCCAATCCAATTCTTTCCTCTTCCATTAGGAAGATACAAAAGCTTGAAAGCTCGCTCCAACCAATTCAAGAATTATTTTTCCCCGCTGTTATCAGACATAAACTAATGATGTACTCCCGATCTATCAATCTACCTTGTTGTAGTCCTTGCACTATTTTTTAATCTGCACTTTATCTGTAGCTGTAACACTGTATTCTACACTTTGTTTCCTCTCTTTTGCACTTCCTGATGTACTAATGTACAGTATATGAATGGATGACAAACCAAACCAAGTGTTTCCACTGATTCTAGGTAATACTAATAAATCAAACCATTGTATTAATGACAGATTTATAACCATCTTGCATAACCAAAGTTCAACAGTAACAGGAAATACAAGTATAATCTGCAATGTAACGCAGGAACTATGGCAACTTATTCTTACACAATAAGTCAAGTCAAGTCAAGTCAAGTTTATTCGTCACATACACATACAGTGAAATGAAAGTGGCAATGCTCGCAGATAAGTTCCTGAAACAGCAAAGCGCTAATAACTAAATTGTATTTTTGAGAAATTAGTTCCCGGATAAACAGTGGAAATGAAAAATAAAAAATGTGAATGCTGGAAATCCAAAATAAAGATCAGAAAATGCAGGAAATACTCAGGTCTGGCAGCATCGGTGGAAAGAGAAACAGAGGTAATGTTTCAGTTTGAGACTGTCAGAAGTGGGAAGATGACAAAAGCAGCCCATTAAGCTGCAGGGAGGGGCATGTCCTTGATAATGTAAAACTAGAGCAACCATGCGGATAAAGTATAGGTTCAGGTTTATTATTCAAAGATTATTGAAGCTCCTATTGTCACATGTATCATGGTACTGTGAAAAGCTTTGTTTTGCATGCTATCCAATCAGATCAGATATATTGTACATGAATACAATCATGCCAAACTCAAGTACAGCAGATAGATCAAAAAGAAAGATACAGGTGCAGAATATAGTTCTCAGTATTGTAGTGCAACAGTTTCAGAGATAGTCCAATGGCCTCAATGAGGTAGAGGCAAATCAGACAGTACCCTAGCTTATCTGCCGGCCCCTAGCTTATGTTCTTTGGGGAAACTGGGTGATACTATTCGGCCCATTAAACCTGTTCTGCTCTCTATATCATGGCTGAACTGTGAATTTAACACACACCATCCTTTTTACCTTATCCCTAATACACGATAGTTGCTGCTTTTACATTTGGGATGAACAGTAGCTATTGGTCAAATTCTACTGATAGTTGACAAAAATCTATTGTTCATCCCAGATTTAAAAGCAGCCTCAGTCGGTCCCTTGGAGAATTTGCTGCACTAAAGTATGGAGGGTACCGGAAATTCTCCCAAACTACCACGAACAAGAAATGAGCAAAAATTCCCCATAGTTCTGCTCACGATCATTGGAGAGATGTGGCAATTGCAGTGTGAACCATTTTGTGAGGAATGCTGACTCGGGGAACTTGGATGGCAAAATCAAGCATTGAAGGGGGGCTCTCAGAGAGCCATGGGGAGGTCTTGATCCTGTGGGTGGAAACAGGACGAGAGTACTGGATGAGAGAAGGAAGGTGGCAATTTGCACCACAAATAAATGGATCCGGTGCTCCAGCTGAGAAGATAATTGATTTCAAAAAATAACTTTTTTGATCTTATGTAGACACAAGGAGCTGCATGTGCTAGTTTACAAAAAAGGACAAAGTGCTGGCGTGGGTCAGACAACATCTCTGAAGAACATGGATAGGTGATGTTTCACAGACTGCTGGAGTAACTCAGCGAGTCAGGCAGCATAGAAGATAGACACAAAATGCTGGAGTAACTCAGCGGGTCAGGCAGCATCTCTGGAGAACATGGATAGGTGACATTTTGGGTTGGGATCCCTACTCAGCACTTCGCTTCTCCTTTTGTGTCCAAGCAGGTTTTGATTGCAAAGTGGAGTTCCTGCAGCACTTTGTACTTTGCATAGAAACCCATATACGTGTATCTGGACAGTGCAGATTAATGGCAGGTTTAAGCTTTTTTCCATTAGTGTACACAATAGTTGCAGGAATTGTTCTCTCTCAGTGTACCTTGCAGCCGCTTTAATGCCAGGCAGGAATTGTCTTTCACAAATCAGTCAGCCACCTTTGTGTGATCTGGTCTGATAAATAGGCCTGACTTGTGCTCTGTGGCAATCATTGACCTGAAACAGACTAAAGCTGAAAGAGCACTTTTGAGTTTGCTTCTGGCAGGAGATAAGCAAATCCCTTTAACCTGTAGAATCAGTCACCATTTGAATGTGTTTGAAACCAGGCTGTGGTGAAACCAGACAGTAAAAGCAAGAAACTGCAGATAGACCCAAAAAGCTGGAGTAATTCAGCGGAACAGGCAGCATCTCTAGAGAGAAGGAATGGGTGATATTTCGGGTCGAGACCCTTCTTCAGACCAAAACATCACCCATTCCTCTCTCCAGAGATGCTGCCTGTCCCTCTGAGTTACTCCAGCGTTTTGTGTGTATCTTTGATTTGTAGTTCTTTCCTATACAAGGAACTGCAAATGCTGGTTTCACAGCAAAGACACAAATTCCCTAATTAACTCAGCAGGTCACGCAGCATCTCTGGAGAACACAATTAGGTGAACTAGATTATGATGGCTAGCTGGCATGCTATAGACAAGAAAGTCAATTTTAACTAGCTCCGTTAGTGCACAGTTTCTGATTTGGCTTTTGTGTGTACTGAGCTTCAGGTGAAACTTCCCATCAGTGAGCGAGGTTGATGAATATCTGAAAAAAGGGGTACCATAGAAACATAACTCCTTGCTATTAGAGCTCCATAGCTCCTAGCTAACATAGAAACATAGCTCCTAGCTATTATCCTAGTTACGACTACAAAATACTATTTTAGGTGTGTAACTAGGCTAACTAATACTGAACTAATCATAATGAAGGCTAACAACATGAAATTGGCTACCCATCCTCCCACCCACACCCTAAAACAAGTAAATATCTACGGTTAGCTCTGATCATTGGTGGTTGTTTCTAAATCAGAGTCCAGCTCCCACTATTCACCCTTGGCTACACAATCCACACCTGCTCTCCTGCACAGAACTACAGGCACACAGCACCATCCGAACAGAAAAAAAGCAAAACATTATCTGGAAGAGGTGAAGTTATTCTGAATTCTCTATCAAACCTCTACAGGTGCATCGTAAAGAGTGTACTGACTGGTTACATCGCGGCCTGGTTCGGTAACTCGAATACCAAGGAATGGAGGAGGCTGCAGAAAGTAGTGAACACTGCCCAGTCCATCAGAGATACCACAAGATCGAAGGGATTTACAGGAGGTTCTGCCTCAAGAAGGAAGCCAATATCATCAAAAACCCACACCAACCTGACCAAACTCTCACTCGCTGCTACCATAGGGAAGGTGCTGCAGGAGCACGAGAACCTGGAGGTAACAAATAGCTGCATTACATCAACCATCTTCTACAACCCTGTACAACCTTTAACCATAGCCCGGGTTAGCTAGAAATTGATGAAAGGAATTTGGAGTGAATTAGAACATAGACAATGGAGAAGACCAGATTGTAGATCAGCAGAACAACTGGGTGAAGGCACAGTAAAGGCACAAAGGTCTCAGTGACGAGGCAGAGTCAGGTGATGTGACAGATTTGATAAAATGCAGATTTATTGAGTATGTGGACATGAAGACTGAAACTCATCTCACGACACCGAGATTATGAACAGTCTAATTGCCATGGAGAGGGATAAGGGTAATGATTAGGGCGACTTCAGACGGGCTCGGTCAAAGTCCCTATACCCCACATATCCCCATGACCTGGCTGCTCCCTCAACCCAGTTACACCCATCCTCCCACCCCACACCCTGGGGAACACTGGGCACGCCACACGTACCGTCATCCACAAACGCTCTGGGATCAAAACACCCCTTACATCCTCAGGGACCCAGTCAGCTGCCCCCCCCCCCCCCCCGGACACATTCAGTTCTCGTCCCACTCAGCACCCAGTCACCCTGTCCTCAGAACCCTTGCAACCTAACCACCCCACCCAACACCCTTGGATCACTGTTAGCCATTCCCCAGCACCCCTGTGACCCATGCACTCCACCCCCAACAACCCTGCTTCCAGACCTACTCACCTCTTCCCCAGCACCCCTGGGTTCCACACACCCCCTCAGCAACAAACTACAAGGGACCCACTCACGACCTCCCCAGGACCCACGGGTCCCAGTCACCTCGCCCAGGGCCCTATCACCCCAGCCTCCTCATTTTGCCCTCCCTACCCGTGGGCCCACGGGCCGAGCTTACCTGCTCGGTGCCGCCGGGGCAGTGGTAGACGAGCAACAGGGTGCTGAGCAGGTTGGTGGCGAGGCCAAGCAGGGTGATGGCGTTGGGCGCCAGCCAGGCGGGCACCAGGTTCAGCAGCCAGCACCAGTAGAGCTGCAGCGCCGGCTCGAACAGCGAGCGGCCGGCCGCGCGGTACCGGTGGTCCTCCAACCGCTTCAGCTGCGCCTCGCTCAGCGGCCGCAGCAAACGCGTTCCCATCGCCGCGTCTCGTCTCACAGTCACAGCCAAAGAAGGCCAGGCCCACGGGGGGGGGGCGGGGCCACAGGGCGGCGTGGTGGGGCGGGAGGGGAGGGATGGCAAGGGGTGGAGGAGTAGAGGGGACGGAGCCGGTGAGGGGGCGGGAGAACGGGTGGGAGAGTGAGGAGGGATGGGAGGTCCGAGGAGTAGACCAAACTTGCCCGCAGGCCCCGCCCATCTATCCTCCAACCCTAGATGCCACACTCAAGATGGCGACCGCAAGGCCCCGCGCGAGGGGTTAAATAGCGTACGCACGCTCGGGTTGACGTGCCTGTGATGTAAGCGCGCTGCTGGGACTGTTGTCGGAGATAGTCACGCGGAATGCGGCGGCGCCGCGGCCGGGACACGGACAGGTGTGGGCCCCGGGGCTGCGGCGTGAGGGGGTGGCAGTGGGGAGGGGACAGAAGAGAAACACGAGGGAGAGAGATTGAGGGAGGGAGGCTGCAGGAGGAAAGAGAGTGGAGGGAAGGGCAGGGTAGGAGAGGGAGGATGGAGGGTAGGAGAGGGAGGATGGGGACAGGCGGGAGGGAGGGGATTGAGGGGGAGGCATCTGGGAGAGGATGGGGGTGAGGGGGACCAGTCAGAAGGAGGAGATGTGGAGAAAGGAGGAGTGGTGTGAGGTGGGGAGGGGGGAGGGTAAGATGGTGACGGAGGGGGGTTTAAGGGAGAGGACTGAGGGGGAGGCATCTAGTAGAGGAGGGGGATGGAAGTTGGGAGAGGGGATGTGGGTGAGGCGGGATAAGTCTCAAGAAGAGGGTTTGGGGACGAGGAGAGAGAGAATGCGGATCGGGTTTGGGAAGGAAGGGGGACTGTGGGTGAGGGACGACGGGTCTGGTGGGAGAGAATGGGAGGGGTTTCCCTATAACCTCTGGCGTTCCTGAAAAAAATAATCCAAGTTTGGCTAACTTCTACCTGTAGCTAATACCCCATAATCCAGGCGTCATTCTGATAAACCTCCTCTGCACCCTTTCCAAAGCCTCCACATCTTCCCGTAAAGGGTGCCTAGAAGGGCATGCAATAGTCCAAATGCAGTCTAACCAAAGTCCTATAAATGTGCAACATGACTTTCTGACTCTTGTACTCAATGCCCTGACCCATGAAACCAAGCATTTCATATGCTGCCTTTACCATTCTATCTTCTCCAGGGAGTTGTGGACTTGCATCACAAGATTCCTCTGTACATCAATGCTGTCAAGGGTCATGCCATTAATTGTATATTTCCCCTTACATTTGACCTCCCAAACATAACATCTCACAAGGCGACTCAGTGGTAGAGTTGCTGGCTTACAGTGCCAGAGACTAATTAGATTCTGTAAAAAAAATGTCCCTTTTATGTAGGATGGAACAAATGGATGGTAGTCGGAATGGACTCAGTGGGTTGAAGGGCCTGTTTCCAAGCTGTATCTCTAAACTAAACTAAATTCACACTTGGTCGGGTTAAATTCTCATCTGCCCATTTCTGCAGCTAAAGTTAAAATGCACCTACATATGTTACATTATGTAAGGTGCATCTTCAATGTGTGGTAATGATAAAAAATCCTTTGGTGTGGATAACATCGTGAAACTTTTGTTTTCTGTCTGCAGTAAGTGGCCTCTGCTGTCCTTGCATTTCCAACTGTTGAACTTTTGGTTATTTGTGATAAGGACTATGCTGGATCGGTCATGGTCCTCAATTCAATGCTGAAGCTGGTACAGAGGCAGACGTACACCTGCCTGTCTCACCGATATGGCTTATACCTTTGCTTCGGAGGATTAGTGCTCATGATTGTGTCTGCCTTTCAGTTCGGAGAGGTGAGTGAATCATTAAAATTGTAAACTTAATCTGCTAAATGGAAAATTTAGTAATTTAGTAATTCTACTGCTGCCATTGTAGGAGATACAACTTGTTAAAGGCAATTAGACAATAGGTCAATCGGGCCAGCACAGCCATTCAATGTAAGAAGGGTTTTGGCCCGAAACATTGCCGATCTCCTTTTCTCCATAGATGCTGCTGCACCCGCTGAGTTTCTCCAATGTTTTTGTGTATCAGCCATTCAATGTGATGGCTGATCATCCACAATCAGTACCCTGTTCCTGCTTTCTCTCCATATCCCTTAACTCCACTTTCCCTAAGAGCTCTATCTACCTAATTCATATGGCATCAATCAGATCCCACTTTTAAACCCATCCTTGTTTATCATATTACAATAAACAGAAATATTAGTGACCCCCAAACGTCAACTCTAACTTTTCTTCAGTGATGCTGCTTGACCTGCTGAGTTACTCCAGCATTTTGTGTCTACAATGAAAAACATCAGTTGTATGTTTGTAACTGTTTTAGTAAGAGCCAAAAGTTTAATTGTCATATGTACCTAAACAGAACAATGTAATTCTAACTTGCAGCAGCACAACAGGTCTGTAAACACAGTACTCAAAAGATAACATAATAAATAAACAAAATACAACATTCAATAAATAAAAAAGTACTATTCTAGTGCGGGGTTTGTACCCGAATAATGGATCAGTCTTATAGTAACTAAATAAAGTTGAAGCAGCTTTGGCACAACGTTCAACACCGAGTACAAAGTGAGTAAACTGCACTAGTGATCTCTATGGTGCAAATTTTAACTTTCACAGTTCGTTACAGTTATATACAGGCTACAAGCTGTCCCTGGCCTTCAGAAATAATTCTGTCAACAGACTGACCGAGAGACAAATCATACTGAACTATGATAAACAGGAATGTAAAACGTCTACTTCAGGTTTAGGTTTATTATTATTCACAGTATAATGATATTTATATTATAATTATTACAGCAAAATCGAGGAAATAATTTACCACTGCTGGGTTTAAACCACCCTCAATGGCTATTGCACACAAACTGCTTCATAAATGGTTGCACCAAGGCCTTTGTGCCCCATGTACACTGATAATTAATTTAACCAATACAAGTCAGGAAATGGACTTAGTAAGCTTACATTTTGATACTGTAAGATTATTCTCTCAGTCAGATGATGTTGCATGAGATGTGTGTGTTTATGAGCAAACAAAAGATGTATTATATAATTTGATTATTTTCTAGGTTGTCTTGGAATGGAGTCGGGATCAATATCATGTTATGTTTGATTCATATCGTGACAATGTAGCTGGAAAATCGTTTCAAAACAGGTAAAGAAAACACTATTTACAGACCCTCCTTGATTACTGATTTAGAACATTGCAGAACACAGTTTAGCAGATTATCAGAATTTTATTGTCCAATCTGGGTGTAAACAAGAGTAGGCACAAGAGACTGTAGAAGCTGGTTTCTATGGGGGGAAAAAAAGACACAAAGTGCTTGAGTAACAGAATCTCAGTCAGGCAGAATCTCTGGAGAACATGATTAGGCAACATTTTGGGTTGAGACCTTTCAGGATTGGAAACAAGTTGAATATCTGTTAATTGTAGCTAATGTGATGTTATTTTTCACTAATTTATTTCTGTTTATTGTAATATTGTAATATGATAAACAAGGATGTGTTTGATAATGGGATTTGATTGATGCCGTATGAAATACATTTCACAATGGGAAGCTAATGTAACAAAAGTTTTAGTTGTTTGTACAACTGAAGACGCCTCTGTTCTTTTGCTGCTGAATACAAATTGTGCTTGTTCAATCATATTGTCTAGATAATAGCTCGGCATGTTGAATGGCGCATGTTGGATGGCGCAGTCAGAAGAGCGAATATTCACTGTACCTGGGTACATGTGACAATGAAATACCATTGAACCTCCCAAATTGGGGAAGTCCAGAACAAGGGGTCACAGTTTAAGGATAAGGGGGAAATCTTTTAGGACCGAGATGAGAAAAACATTTTTCTCACAGAGAGTGGTGAATCTCTGGAATTCTCTGCCACAGAAGGTAGTTGAGGCCAGTTCATTGGCTATATTTAAGAGGGAGTTAGATGTGGCCCTTGTGGCTAAAGGGATCAGGGGGTATGGAGAGAAAGCAGGTACAAGATACTGAGTTGGATGATCAGCCTTGATCATATTGAATGACGGTGCAGGCTCGAAGGGCCGAATGGCCTACTCTGCACCTATTTTCTATGTTTCTATTAGTTTGCACTTGGTCACTGTTACCTACTGATTTGCTAGCCACTGGTTGGTGTATTTGTACAAATGTAGAAAGAAGGAACTGGAGATGTGGCTTACACAAATGGTCACAGTGCTGGAGTAACTCAGCCGGACAGGCAGGATCTCTGGAGATTACACAGAAAAGCTGGAGAAACTCAGCGGGTGCAGCAGCATCTATGGAGCGAAGGAAATAGGCAACGTTTCGGGCCGAAACCCTTCTTCAGACTGATCAGGGGTGGGGGTGGGTGGGGACAAGAAAGGGAAAAGGAGGAGTAGCCGGAAGGCTGGAGGGTGGGAGGAGACAGCAGGGGAGCTGAGGAAGGGGAGGAGACAGCAAGGACTAACAGAATTGGGAGAAGTCGATGTTCATGCCCCCGGGGTGCAGACTCCCCAAACGGAATATGAGGTGCTGTTCCTCCAATTTCCGGTGCTGCTCGCTGTGGCCATGGAGGAGACCCAGGACAGAGAGGTCGGAGACGGAGTGGGAGGGGGAGTTGAAGTGCTGAGCCACCGGGAGGTCAGCTAGGTTATTGCGGACCGAGCGGAGGTGTTCGGCGAAACGATCGCCCAACCTCCGCTTGGTCTCACCGATATAGATCTGCTGACATCTAGAGCAGCGGACGCAATAGATGAGGTTGGAAGAGATGCAGGTAAACCTCTGTCGCACCTGGAACGATTGCTTGGGTCCCTGAAAGGAGTTGAGGGGGGAGGTAAAGGGACAAGTGTTGCATCTGCTGCGGCCGCAAGGGAAAGTGCCCGGGGAGGGGGTGGACCGAGAGGGAAGGGAAGAATTGACAAGGGAGTTATGGAGGGAGCGGTCTTTGCGGAAGGCAGATATGGGGGGAGATGGGAAGATGTGGCCAGTAGTGGGGTCACGTTGGAGGTGGCGAAACTGACGGAGGATTATTTTTTGTATGTGATGGCTGGTGGGGTGAAAGGTGAGGACTAGGGGGACTCGGCCCTTGTTGCGAGTGCGGGGATGGGGAGAGAGAGCAGTGTTGCGGGGTATGGAAGAGACCCTGGTGCGAGCCTCATTTATGGTGGAGGAGGGGAACCCCCGTTCCCTGAATAGTGAGGACATTTCAGATGTCCTGGTGTGGAACGCCTCATCCGTGGAGCAGATACGGCGTAGACGGAGGAATTGGGAGTAGGGGATGGAGTCCTTACAGGAAGCAGGGTGGGAAGAAGTGTAGTCCAGATAGCCATGGGAGTCAGTGGGTTTATAGTGTATGTCGGTTAGAAGTCTATCACCTGCAATGGAGATAGTGAGGTCAAGGAATGGTAGGGAAGTGTCGGAGATGGTCCAGGTGTATTTCAGTGCCGGGTGGAAATTAGTGGTGAAGTGGATGAAGTCAGTCAGTTGTGTGCGGGTGCAGGAGGTGGCACCAAAGCAGTCGTCGATGTAGTGGAGGTAGAGGTTGGGGATGGGGCCCTGGTATGTATGGAACAAGGATTGTTCGACGTAACCTACAAATAGGCAGGCATAGCTGGGGCCCATGCGTGTGCCCATAGCTACGCCTTGTATTTGGAGGAAGTGGGAGGAGTCGAACTCGAAGTTATTGAGGGTAAGGACCAGCTCCGCTAGGCGGAGGAGAGTGTCAGTGGCTGGGTATGGGTTGCTTCTCTGGTCGAGGAAGAACCGGAGGGCTGTGAGACCATCGTGGTGGGGGATGGAGGTGTATAGTGATTGGACGTCCATGGTGAAGATGAGGGGGGTGAGGGCCTAGAGAATTGAATGCGCGGAGACGACGGAGAGTGTCTGAGGTGTCTTGGACATAGGTAGGGAGGGATTTAACCAAGGGTGATAGGATGGAGTCAAGGTATTTGGAAATGAGTTCGGTGGGGCACGAACAGGCGGAGACAATGGGTCTTCCGGGACAATCTGGTTTGTGGATTTTAGGGAGAAGGTAAAATCGGGCTGTGCGGGGCTGGGGAACGATGAGGTTGGAGGCTCGGTCGGGTAGGGCATTGGAGTGGATGAAGTTGGTGATGGTGCTGGAGATGGTGGCCTGGTGCTCGTCAGTGGGGTCATGGTCCAGGGGTAAGTAGGAGGAGGTGTCCGATAGTTGGCGCGTGGCCTCAGCTTTGTAGAGATCGGCGCGCCAGACTACCACGGCACCTCCCTTGTCAGCGGGTTTGATAACCAAATCTGGGTTGTTGCGGAGTGAGTCGATGGCAGAGCGTTCCTGTGGTGAGAGATTGGAGTGAGACAGGGGAGTGGAGAAGTTGAGGCGGTTGATGTCGCGACGGCAGTTATTGATAAAAAGTTCTAAAGCCGGAAATTGGCCACGAGGGGGGTTCCACGAGGAGGGGGTGCGTTGGAGACGGGAAAAGGGGTCATCAGTGGGGGGCGAGGACTCCTTCCCATGGAAGTACGCTGTGAGGCGGAGGCGACGGTAGAAGCGCTCCAAGTCGTGGTGTGCGCGGAATTCATTGAGGTGGGGACGGAGGGGGACAAAGGTAAGACCTCTGTTGAGGACGGACCGTTCGGTGTTGGAGAGGGGGGGGTCGGGGGGGATGGTGAACACTCGACAGGGATGGGGGTTGGGTCCGGAGGAAGGCAGGTGGGGACGAGGCGATGTGTGGTGGGGGGGTGGGTGGGTGGTCAGGGGGTGGGGGGGTGAGAGGGCTGTGGTGTGGGTGGGGAAGAGCAGGGGCCACACAGTTAGAGGGGGTGGGGGGAGGAGACTTACAGTTAGAGGGGGTGGGGGGAGGAGACTCAGTCTCAGTCGAACTGCCACTGAGGTGAGCAAGGCTGGGTCGACTGGCACTAGGACCCAGTGGAGTCGAACCCAGGAGAGAGGGAGTGAGCAGCGTGAGGGCTTCAGGCCCAGTGGAGAGTCCAGGCTCCAGGTAAGGCGACGGCTGTTGGTTGTAGGGGGGAGGTGGAGTGGCGGGGATCAGCGGACCCGATGGTGGTGGTCCAGAGGCGTGGGCCAACGGACCCGATGGTAAGAGTCCGGTGGCGCGGGTCAGCGGACCCGATGTTCGGCGTCGATGGTCGGCTGGAGAACTTGACGAAGGATCCCAACCCGAAACGTACACTTATCCATGTTCTCTAGAGATACTGCCTTACCTGCTGAATTACTCCAGCACTTTGTCCTTTTAGCATATTGTAAAGTCAGCTTCAGGTGCTATCTGGTATATAGATGTATTTGTTTGGAAACATAATTGTATTTACATTAAAGAAGCCAATTAATGTATTTGCATTAAAGGAGCTGATTATTTGTACCTGTGTGCTGTGTGCATTCCTGTGTATGTCTGTTTCTTTTTGTGATTTTAAGCTACCTGCTCTGGTTTTTACAGCACTTTGGTCAACGTGGGTTGTTTTTAAATGTGCTTTATAAATAAATTTGACTGACTTTGAATTGTTGTCTGTATAAATATAGTGTTTTGTAGACCACTTGTGTGGCTCCCTGCTCTGTGCATTCAGGTGTCAGGGATTATGGTGTGAAGGCAGGAGAATGGGGTTAAGAGGGAAAGATAGATCAGCCATGATTGACTGGTGGAGTCTACCTTCGATTTAAACTAGCATCTGCAGTTCTTTCCGACAGCCATGATTGAATGATGGAGCAAACTTGATGGGCCGAATGGCCTAATTCTACTCCTGTCGCTTACGATCTTATGATCTAATAGAGAATATTTTCTCTGCACAGCTGTGATTTCAAAACCAAGCAGTGCTGTGTAAATTTTGTGGGAGTAATTTATTACTCATCATCATTTTCTTTTAAGTATACTTGCTCAAGGCCACATTTGGAGTATTGCGTGCAGTTGTGGTCACCCTATTACAGGAAGGTTGTGGAGGCTTTGGAAAGCATGCAGAGGAGATCTTCCAGAATTATACCTGAATTAGGGGGTATTAGCTACAGGGAGAGGTTGGGCAGACTTGTTTTGTTTCCTCTGGAGCACCGGAGGTTGCGGGACAGAAGTATATAAAACCATGAGAGGCATAGATAGGGTAGACAGAGAACCTTTTTCCCAGGATTGATATATTATATACTAGAGGGCTTAGCTTTAAGGTGAGAGGGGCAACGTTTCAAGGAAAGGTGAGAGGCAAGTTTTTTTGTTTTTTTTTGCAGAGTAGTGGGTGCCTGGAACATGCTGACAGGGGTGGTGGTAGTAGTGGCAGATATGATAGTGACGTTTAAGAGGCTTTTGGATGGGTACATGTATGTGCAGGGAATGAAGGGGTATGGATCATGTGCAGGCAGATAAGCATTATGTTTGGCACAGACATTGTGGGCCGAAGGGCCTGTTCCTGTGCTATATATTTAATTTATCTGTAAGGTATATTGAAGCTATTAGAAAAATGTAGGATATATTTAGGTTGGGTACAAAGGAGAACATCTTGTGGTATTGTATTTTTTGTTCTGTTATCTGAGGGAAGTCTGTACCCATGGACTTAATATATAGCCACTAGAAGTGCCGTTAGCACTCTAAGAAAACCACTGCATGAGGAAATCACTGAAACAAATGTGGAGATAATTACTAATATAGATTGTAATCATTGGAAAGAGAAATATTGGCCTGGATATCTGGTGATCTCCTTTATCCTTCACAAAAATTGCAGTGATTCTTTTTGCTTTCAATGCAGAAGGAAAGCAGAGCCTCAGTACTTTGAAGGACTTTAACGGTGGAAAAGTTATCGTGCCAGTCTAAAGTTTTTTTTGCTTTGCGTTTGAGTGGACCTTTCAGCTTTTGATCAAGGGTTGTTTTTCTAACACTCAGCACCCATTTCAATTCATGGTACCTTTAACTTTGTTTCAGTGTATGCAAAGTATAAAATGGTAGGCTTGGTGATCACAAGGGTGGCGGAACTATATATGTATTTCACAGTAGTGCATTTGGTGTCCTTGAAGGTGTGGTTACAAATGTGAAAGAAAGAGAACAATGAGCCTTGCTCAACGTTTGGTACTTAATATCTAGTATAGTAAGGAATAGCTATTAAATTTGAATTGTTGAAATCGTGTTTCAAATAAGGTATTTGTGGGTTATTAATGCTGAATTTAGCAAGTCAGTTGTACTCTGTAGTGGCCTTGTGCTTTATTGTCACGTGCATAACACAGTGAAATTCATTTTTTGAGTTGCCAGATTTGGAGGCATTTTCAAAGTGCGCTAGGTCTTATGGAGCCGTGCCAGATCCACGCTGCTGCAGGGCCTCCAGCCTTCGCATAGCTGCGTTAGGGAGAGGAACACTTGACATTATACTACAAGGTCTCTGAAGCTTCAGTAAACTCTCGTGACTGAAATATCATGCTTAAAATGGTTGCCGTGGCAGGGCCTTGCAATCAGATAAAGCAGTGAAAGTCAGCTGAATAGTGAGGCAATTGTTTAATGTTTTGGCAAAGTTGATTATAATGTCTACTGGCTCAATGGTATTTTATTGTCACGTGTACCTTGGTAGAATGAAACTCCTCAGTCAAAATCTTACTATGCACAGACACAATCATGCTTGAGCACAAGAGTGTAAGAATAATAGATTACACTGAGACAGTATGCAAGAATCGCCATGTTTCCGACGCATCTGGTATTCTTGTAGAGTATTTTCTTGGCGTTAAAGGGCATTGACCTGGCAGTGACACTGGGTTGGCCTGGCCACATGATGTGGTCGATGTCTTCACCGCTCAGCGTCCATTCCATGCACCTGGCCCCTGGCCTGATTTGATCGAACCCCAGGCTGCTGCAGGGCCTCCAGTGGCCCACTCCACCAACTAATTGACCCAGGCACATTGACTTGTGAAGGCACAGTCCCCCGCCTTAAATGGTTACCGTTCAGCCTCCGTGCCCCGGGACCACTCCCGCAGCCGACCTTGAACCTTCACATGTATGTGTATGTGTCTCCTATACATTAAATGGAGACGCAAGAAACTGCAGATCTGGAATCTTGAGCATAAAACAGTGCTGGGACATCTCATCAAGTCAGGCAGCATCCGTGGAGTGAATGGACAGGCACTGTCAGTCTGAAGGCGGGTCCTGAGCTGAAACATCTATCCTTTCTTCTTTCTAATGGAACACTTAGCTTGCTGAGTTTCTCCAGCACTTTGTTTTTTGCTCAGTGTACATTAAGGAATTTTTTGTTTGATATTAAAATACTTGTCAGACTTGTTATTCCTATAAGTTGTGGTTAATTTAAATAATTGTTCTGTATATATAAATTTAGATACCTGTAAACTGGAATAGAAATGACCAATTTACTATTTTGTTACCATTTTTTAATATAATTAGGTTATGTTTGCCAATGCCAATTGATGTGGTATATACATGGGTGAATGGTACAGATCCCGGTTTACTAAAGGAGCTCCAAGAATTAAGGGAACAGATGAAGAACGACCAGAATAAACTGAGGTGTATTTTTCCTTCAACCTTTTAATCATTTCTTTAGGCATTAATTTGCAATTTTAATTTCTCGGTTTTCTCATTATTGATATTTTTGCTCAGATCAGGAATTGCATGGTATTTCAGTGATGATTTAAATTTAATTGTTCCTCATTTTGTTTTATTCCATTAATGCAAATGTTTTTCTTTTAGAGAAAGTCTTGGCAACGCCACAGAGGCCACAAAGAAAAGGTAAACTAGTACGTGAAACTGATTTACAAAAACCTTTCAAGAGTTGAATCTTGTTATTCTGGTTTGTGAATCGTTTTTTATTGCACAAAACCCTGGAGAGGGCAGACTTTATTGACAATTGCCCTTTCTAGTTTTGACAAGTCTTGATGTGTGGCCAAAGAGATTGATAGAGTGTTGGAGCCGGGTATGAAAATAGTATTTATTCGGTATACATTGATCTATAAATGTCTAGACATTTGTGATAAGCCACTAAATTTCCTGGAGGCAGTTTTTATAATTTGTTACTGTGAATGTCTTTTTTCACTGTAGGGGTAGAAGTAAAATAATTAAAAAAATGTGTTACATTTTTAAAGAATGTATCCCTTATTTTCAAATGGCAGAGTGATATGAATTGATTTACTTTTGTTCTATTTAATCTTGCCATATTCTGAATGTTGTATAAATACAGGCTCCTCGTGTTTTACGCAGGGGTTGTGTTCCTGAAAATCAGCACGTAATTCAAAAATGCGTAAACTAAATGTATATATTTAAACAAGTGCAAATTTGAGTGCGTTATTTAAAAAAAATACCACTACCAGAGTCATTAAATCAGTAAGTGTAGAAACAGACCCTTCGATCCAACTTGCCTACACCAACCAATATGGCCCATATCTCTCCAAATCTACCTCATTCTTGTCATTGTCTAAATTAGTCTTAAACTTTGCGATAGTACCTGCCTCAACAAACTCTTCTAGCAGCTCATTCCATACACCCACCCCGCTTTGTGTAAATAAAAAAAAGTCACCCCTCGGGTTCCTATTAAATCTTTCCCCTCTCACCTTAACTTATGTCCTCTGGTCCTCGATTCCTCTACTCTGGGCAAAAGGCTCTGTGTATTTGTCCGATCTATTCCTCTCATGATGTTGTATACATCTATAAGATCACCCCTCATCCTCCTGCACTCCAAGGAATAGTTCCCAGGCTTCCTCCTGCAGCCCTTTTTGAATAGAGGCACAACATTTGCCACCCTCCAGTCTTCTGGCACCTCACCGCATTCAAATCTTAGCCATTAACAAGCGTGTTATTTTAAAAAGGCATTAAATGTGAGGTGCCTGTACGTGATTCAGCAGATATAAGTCATGAAAAGAGTTATGCGATGACTTGTTTACAACTTTCCAAATGGCATAACCATGACTAAAGGCAATTGGTTTTAGACAATCAAGTTTTATTCCTGGTTTAGTTAAAAGCTAGAAAATTTTGGATTTTCTGGTTAGGATGAAAACTTTAAACTGGACATTTTGAGTGTACTTTGTATAAATTAGTGAACCTGGGTCTGAAGTGAGAATTCTTCTCTTGGAGTGGGGAATGCTGCAGTTTAATAAAGAAGAACATGGGTTGATGATGTTTAAGGTCAGGTCTGAAGTGAGAATTCTTCCCTCCCTCACCCCTCCTCCACAAACGGTCTGAAGAAGTGTCCCAACCTGAGACATCACCGCTTCATGTTCTCCAGCGATGCTGCCTGACCTGCTGAGTTACACAGGACTTTTCTGTGGGTTTTTTTCCACCAGCAACTGCAGTTTCTCGTGCCTCCGACTTGGAGGATTGGGGTTATCCAGGTTCTTTTGAGGGGAAAGCAATGCAAGTCTGGAAAATGGGTAGAATGGCAGTCGCTTGCTCCAAAACTAATGATAGCCACAAACATTTAGTATCATCACTGAAGAAAGTAAAGCAGTGAGTGTAGTGAATGATTTTATTACTGCCTGTAGTGCGTTTCATGTTTATATTTGTAATAAATGCAGATTTATTTATTACAGTGAGAAGCAACCAGAATGCATGTTATCGCAGTGTGTAAAGGGTCCCATGATTGTTTTGGATCCGAGTTTACCAGCAAACATTACCGTCACAGAACTGCCTTCTCTCTTCCCTCTCTTCCATGCTGTAAAGCATCTCTATCAGATACCAAAGCTGAAAACCCCATTGTCCAATATTACTGTGCTTATGTTTGATAATCAAAAAGAAGGTAAATATAAAGTGCCTTGAAACTGTATTTTTGCTAAAATAGAAAGTTTTGGTTAATATTGTTTAGAGAATTGATTAAATGAATGATGTTCCTTTGTAAAGTAAGCTATAAATCAAAAAAATGATTAGTGTAAAGTTAAATGTTGGGTTTTGGATATTATGGGGGAAGAACTTTTCTTTTCAGCGTTCTGTAGAATTAATTGTGGTTGAAGCAGCGAAAATTTGTGTGAGGAGGAAAACTGGTATTTGTTGTCTCTTCGTAAGATTTCACAGTTGATTGAAAAATCCAGCCTGGACACAGGCCCTTCTGCATACCGAGTCCATGCCGACAATCGATCACCTCTTCACAATAGTTCAACGTTATTCCACTTTCACATTCACTCCCTACACACTAGGGGCAATTTACAGAGACCAGTTAACCAACAAACCCGCTGTTATTGGGATGTGGGAGGAAACTGGACACGTGGTCTCAGGGAGAATGTGCAACCTCCACCTAGACAGCACCTGGGTCTCTGGCACTGAGGCAGCAGCTCTACCCGCTGCACCTCTCGATCAAATGCAAGTTCTGCTGGAGATTGAACATTTATTGCTTTTGTGGGATCTTGCTTTAAATTATTTCAGTGACTACATTTCTGTAACAATCTATGTAAAACATTTTTTTTGGTTTATACAGTATTTAGTTTGACGCGGTATTTAACGTCATATCTGTGAAGCTTAGGTTAGGTAGTAAAGTGAAAAAGTTTCAGTGAATCAGGCAGCATTTATGGAGGCATAGGGGTGGGCCTTACTGGCTCCTGCTACAGGGTCTTGACCTAAAATGCCGATATCTCTTTGCCTCCACGGATGCTGCCTGACCCACATAGTTCCTCCAGCAATTTGTGTGTTTGCAGCATCTGCAGTCTCTTGTATCTCCTGTCAGCAATAAAACTCCAGATTTAGGACGTACTACGGTAAGTTAACAAAGGACGCAGTCCTGGGGTAACACGGCAAGCAGCATAGCTGGAAGACATCATAGATTACATTTTGGGTCGGGTCCCTTCTCCAACCTAAAATGTCACCTATCCATTTTCGCCAGATGCTGCCTGATTTGCTGAGTTACTCCAGCACTCTGTCTTTTTTTGGTTAAACAAGCATATGCAGTTCTTTGTTATTACCAGCTATAATTCATATTGTTTTATCCATATTCAGAATTGAATGCTTACATTATCCTGAAGTGAATAAAGCTTCATGCAATCAAAACGTATTATCGTAAATCTGTAGGAATATAATATTTAAACTTCTTCTTTTAGTGGATGATGCACTTTCAACAAAACAAAGCCAAAATGATAAACGATTGGCATGGAGAGGATATCTGGTATGTGTTTATTTTCCAATGTTGTACTTGGAGCAAACATGTATATGCTTAAATATATGGAATGAATCAATTCTAAAACGCTACTGGATATTCAGCTGCACTCGTTGCCTATCTGTACTGATAAATATTAAGGCTATTTTTCTAATCTAGTCATAAATTGTAATATTATTTAAGCGAATTTGGTATTTGCAGAATATTTGTTTTATGCTTACCACAGAGGTCCCATGCTATATTTTCATTGCAGGTCTTATCTTTGCAGTGTTGATGTTATTTGTTCACAATCTTGGTCAGCTGAAATTTAACGATCTATTGCAAAATCAAGAAAGTTAAAAAGTCCAAGTAATTTCAACATCATCGATCCTCAAAAACCTAATGGCTAAAGTTTAAAAAGGCAACCCCATCCGCAAGATTAAAAATGCCACTAAAATCCATGAAATTGCAAACCCGCAAACCATAACAAAAAACCTAATCAAGTTAGAAAGACACGTAAAATGCCATTTTTGCAAAGCAAATAACATGATAGCTAATTTTGGATATTCTTATTTCAATGTACATCTGTCTTCTTTGAAGTCTTGGAAAAATTTGTGTGTAAAATTATGCATCAGTAGCCTTTGTAATACATCAACACCATTTGCATTAATTGTCTCGGTTTAATGTCTTTACCCTTCGGCAAATTTATGCCACTTTGTAGAGCATGGAAACAAGCCTACACAAGTCCCACCTGCCTGTATTTGGCTCGTATCCCTCTCAGCACTTCCTATCCATGTAGCTGTTCAAAAGTATTTTTAAATCTTTGTTCAGTATCTGCCTCAACAACCTCCAAATACCCACCATGCTTTATGGGAAAACAGTACAGAAGTAATTTCAGGATTGAGGTTAACATCTGCTTTAAGGTTTGTTTTACTAACATATAAATTATTGATCGTCTTAACACCATGTGATAGAACAAGAAACTGAGGAACAAAATGTCACCTATCCATGTTCTTCAGAGATGCTGAGGCGGGTACCATCATAACATTTAGAAGACAATTGGACAGGTACATGGATAGGACTGGCATTGAGGGTCATGGACCAAGCATGGGTAGGTGGGACTAGTTGGGGCATGTTGGTAGGCATGGACAAGTTGGGCCGAGGGCCTATTTCCAGGCTGTATGACTGTAACTGACCTATTTTGCATAACACGTGAATTTAAATTCACTGTTTCAGCTTATTTTTTATTAAACGTTTTTGCCAGTACCATGAGAATCCTAGATGCATGAACACCAGACAAATGAGAGTTTACTGAAACTATGCAAAAATAATGGTTGAAAACTATTTGCTAGACCACAGATAAAGAATCTCCTGGATCGGTCCTAATGCCGAATCTTGCGTTCCTGAGTGGTTTTCCAGCATCCTGCAAAGAGGAGGAATATATCCGAGCCAAACTACCGCCAGTTATTACTGGCAAGATGAAACAAGTAAGATCTTGTCTTTATAACTGCTTTGGGAATTTATGGGAAATGTTATGTATGTTATTTCATTGATTACAATCAGAATTTAGCTGCTTGAAGCTCAGTATTCCATGAGAACATAAGACATAGAAGGAGAAGTAGGTCATTTAGGGCCTCAAGTCACACAGTAAGTTTATGGCTGATCTGGTTTTGGCCACAGCTGTATTCTGCTGCCTGTTTCTTTATTATGCTCGATACCCTTAAGAAAACGAGGACTTCTGCAAATGGACAAAATTGCTGACTAGTTTAATGCTCACTCAAGGAAAATTTGTCTCTGGTGAAACCAGTCTGCATGTGGGTGAAATTTAGCGTATCTGCAGATATAAGTAGCTAGAAACTGAGCTATGAGTTTGTATTTTAAGATTCTATTGATGGTAATAATGACTACACTTTTGTTTCTTCATTGGCAATGAGCAAGGATGACCATTTTAATGCTTGCTTATGCCAATCCTGAACTCTACTAACTTTGTACCATTACCTCTCAATCCTTGTCTTCCAGCTTTGTTCTTTACATTAATTCCTTGCTGATTCCCTTCAATTGTGTTTTAGGATCCGCCACAGTATAAAATAATGTAAGGTTACACAGAAAAGCTGGAGAAACTCATTGGCAATGAGCAAAGAAATAGGCAACGTTTCGGGCCATTTTTCAATGCTTGGGTTATGCCAAAAGAAAGGGAAAAGGAGGAGTAGCCAGAAGGCTGAAGACTCAGGGGAGCTACAGCAAGGACTAACTTGGGAGAATGTACCATCCCTCTCCCCAAACGGAATATGTCTTCCAGCTTTGTGGCTTTACAGAGAATTCCGGAGTTGCTGATTTGGTTATTGCCTTCAATTGTGTTTTAGGATCCGCCACAGTACGGGAACAGGCTTTTTGGCCAAATCTGACCAAGATAGTCCCATTTGTCCATGTTTGGCCCATATTTCTCTCCCCCTCCCCCCCCATCATCCAATCCTTCTGGACTCTGGTGCTTCCTGCAGCCTTTGACGATGTCCTCTTGACCTCTTGTCTCCATTGCTTGGGTGGAACTAGACCACTTAGAAAGCATGTCACCTGCACTTGCTTCTCTTTTACCTTTGTTCTCCAAGGACAACCTGTGGCCTCCTTCTACATCTCAACTGCCTGATGCCCTCTGGGGACATCATTGGCAAACACACTCTTATTCCCACATGAATGCTGACTGCAACTGGCCCAACCCAGTTGCATCTCTTGTCCCCACAGTACTGCATCAACACTCCTTGTTTTGGAGACGACTAATTAATTTCAGCCACCAGATGGTGCTACCTGCATTTTCAATTGAATCTAGTTAGTAGTTGTCCTTGGGTTCACTGGTACTTTATTGTCAAAGATAGATGCAGAGGGCTGGAGTAACTCAGCAGGTCAGGCAGCATCTCTGGAGAAATAGAATGGGTGACCTTTCAGATTGTGACCCCCTATCTAGACTTTTTCTCCAGAGATGCTGCCTGGCCCGCTGAGTAACTCCAGCACTTTGTGTCAATGGTATAAACCAGCATCTGCAGTTCATTGTTTCTGTACATTGTCACATGTACCTATACACAAAAATCATACTTTAGTACACGGTGTAGGTATAGTAGATTAGTTTAATCTTCAAGTATATTGTGCCATGTGGAATTTATCGTGGGTAGCAGAATGGTAACCTTAATCGCAAGTTAATTTTGGAGGGATTATTTATTAAGAGCGGCAGCAGAATGATATCTTCAGCCACACTCAGGCAAGCACCTTATTGAGCACCTTGAGCAGATATGTCCTCCTTGCTAGACACAAAATGCTGGAGTAACTCAGTGGGTCAGGAACTATATCTTGAGAACATGGATATGGATTGTTTCGGGTTGGAAACCTTCTCCAGACCTTGTTGTGTTGGCATTATTCCCCTTTAGTTTTGTACAAAATAATTATCTATTCACCTTTGTAAACTGGATGAGGCTTTCTTCAGGCACAGAAATAAATGGGATGTTACGCCTTTTATTTAATCATCATCCACTGCTATCTCCACCATTTCTATGCAAACTAGTGAAATTATACTGTGTCACGGTAGCCATCTGCATTGATGACATCTGCATTCTTGAGTGCGATTCCACTTGGGCCTCCTCATGAGTGTGGACTGAATGGCCATTCGTGTTAGTTAGTTAATTTGGTTTATTGTCACGTGTACTGAGGTACAATGAAAATCTTTTGTTGCTGCTATCCAGTCAGCAGAAAGGCAATACAGCTGCTCCTCGACCTAAGATAGGGTTACATTCTGATAAACCCATCGTAAACCGAAAATATCGCAAGTCGAAAACGCATTTAATACATTACGATCACATGACTGAAAGTTACGTGTTGCTCGCTGCTGTTGCCGGCCATTTGCTGATGGTAAAGTTGAAATATCGCAAGTCGAAGCATCGTAAATCGGGGAGCACCTGAACATGATTACATTCAAGCCATTGTATAGATACATGATATGGAATAACATATAGTGCAAGGTAAAGCCAGCAAAATACGATCAAGGATTGCTGGTTTCTTATTGTTGCAGAATGCACTCTGATCCCCATGAGGTAGGAAAAAGTTAGAATAGACCATATCAATAGAATCAGCCCACTTAGAAATCTAAGATAGACACAAAAAGCTGGAATAACTCAGCGGGTCAGGCAGCATCTCTGGAGAGAAGGAATGGGTGGCATTTCGGGTCAAGACTCTTCTTCGGTCTGGTTAGGGATAAGGGAAAGGAGAGATATAGACGGTGATGTGAAGAGATAAAGAACAATGAATGAAAGTTATGCAAAAAAGTAACAATGATAAAGGAAACAGACCATTGTAAGCTGTTTGTAGGGTGAAAATGAGAAGCAAGTGCAACTTGGGTGGGGGAAACTATTTTTTAATTTGAGATGCACACTAAAGCTAGCCAATTGTCCCAATTGTCTCTTAATTGGGATCAGAGTCGACAAACAAGCTTTTGTCAATGTCCTTCTGCCCGACTAAACATAAGTGGGATAGATTCTAAATTAATATCTGACTTTAATTTAATTTGGTTACTAAATTAGCCTGGCAATTGTTAGAATTAAAGAAAGATAATGTCAATAAAGATGCATGCCATTTTTTGTCCACTGGTATTTTGTAGGTATCAGGCAATTGATTTGTTTTATCAACATCTTCCACTTTTGTTCCCCACTTCCTCGGGATAAAGTGTAAGTTTCCTGCACAGTTTCCCAGTTCTTTTCAGAAAAATATAACGAGACTGTAGATGGAGTTTTCCATTGAACTGCACCATGTAAGGCAAGCACAGCAGTACAATATTCTGCAGCATCTCCATTTAAACTACAACAAGTTTCAAAGATCAGGAACTTGTTTGACACTGCAGCAGTGATTTAAATTAATTTCTAATGTAAAGATTGTCACAGGGTAATTGGAAATTGTTTGATCACCGCTCAGGATTTTGGAAATTAGACACGGGATCTATGTATTCTCCTAAATGGTTCTCTGCATTTCAACAACATAGTTGAATGACATATTGGAAATTCAAATCGAGCTTGGCAGAATATCAGTCAGCCACTGCTCAGGGTCATCTTTCAATTGTCCTGGCTACCCTTAACCTCTTTCCTTGAAAAGCCTCAACAAACATAGTAGATCTTTACGCCTTAGCTAAAGGAATATTTTTAGACTATCGTGTAAAAGTCATACTAAAAGTAGCATGGCAATAAATTATTCTGTTTGTAGTTTACCAATGAATTTGAGGATGATGCAGTGAATCTTTCCAAACTTAAGCAGTTCCTTATTTAAAGTGTTTAATTTTAATTGCTGTTTTTTTTTCCCTTTATGCCATTTTTTCATGTGTAATGCAAGTTTTGCTTTAGTGATGTGTCATCTGCATTAACTGTATTGATTGTAAACTATCAGATTGGGAGCATATGAACGTTCTAATCCAGGGAGATGATTTATTCTATTTTTTTTTTTTTAAGTGACTGCTGTTTGGTAGACAGACCTCACTCAAACTAGCTATGAAGCTAACTTGTTCAATGACCCCTGTTATAAGCAGCATGGATATGGTGTTGACCTTCATTTAGTCATTCTTAACCTTCCCCTTTGGGAAAAGCTCTGTTCTTTGACTCCAACCTTCTTTAGTGGATTAGTCTGTCAAATTTATAGAAATATTATTTTCTCCTATTCCCGAGCACCAATCTTGAATATAAACCAATTCTGTTATAATAGTGGTAAGTACCTAAAACCAAACATTATGGTGACATGACAACTTAAAACAGATGAAGAAATAAACATCTTATGATGTTACGACTGGCTAATCCATAAGAATTTCTTCTCCGAAAATACCCTACTCAAAACTCTGGCTCTGCACCTAAGGTGTTTAAAGATTTGTAAATGGACCTTTGTACCAATACTGTAAGATAAAACCAATTGCCTTGGACTTAAGGACAGACTATCCAGCAATTAAGTACTTCAGATTTTTATAATAGTGAGGAAACGTGCAATTGTAAAGCACATTTCTAATGATACAGGATTGCCTCATTACTGCATTCGATCGATGATCTCAGTTGAGTATGCAAAAATAATTTCACTATGTGTGACAATAAAGTACCATTGAAATAAAACAGTAATTGGAAGAAACATTTCATATCTTCAACGTAATATGGGGGTGTGCATTACATTGCTTATACTTGGTTCAATGGCCACCTCCTGTGCCATTATTATGATATGATTACAATTTGATTACAATTGTGCACTTTTCATAACAATTTGTTATTGCCTGTTTAGTTTATTGTCACGTGTACAGTTTTCACAAGCTGCTGACTATTGTGATCAATGTTATCTTGGTAGGCATTTTAAAATGACAAATTCCCAATTTGATTCTCTTCCTCTAGCTGCAGTTATATTCTGAAGCCGGTGTGGTGCTATTATTACTCAAAGATCCAAGAGATTTTGTGGAACTAACCAAGCAGCCCAAGCATAACATGACTATAGAGGGGAAAGAGATAACAGTCAACCCTGTCTATTTATTGTGGGATCTCAGCACTATCAGCCAGGTAGGTGATCCACAAAGTAAGCAAATGTGTATGTGGACTTTTGAATTGTACACTTGTGTTAAGAGTTTAAAAATATTTTTATACAGCAAATTATCTAAAATGACAGGGTAACAATTTTTGTGAATATCTCCAGTTTGATTTTCTGAAACGGCAAAAGTTCCATGCTGTCTATTTCAAGTAAAGGATTGCTTCCTCGAAGCACCATAATAAAGTGCGGAACCAATCTTAAAGTAAAATACTACAGATGCTGAAAATCGAAAACAAATGAAAATTTCACGGAATTTCAAGAACTAAAGAACATAGGATTAAGTGAGAAAGCACAGGATTTAATAAACACCGTAGGGAAAATTTTCACACAAAGGGTGGTGGGTATATGTAATGAGCTGCCAGATGAGGTAGCCGAGGCAGGTACAATAACAACATTTAAAAAATAAAGGACAGATAAATGAACAGAAAAGGTTTAGAGTGATTTGGGCCTAATTGCAGGCAAATGGAATCGGCTAAAATTGTCTCATTATCTAAAACCATCCAGCAAATAAATGGTTCTAGCAATTCATCCATGGATGGTTGTTCATTGGTCCTCGCCAATGAGCCAATGCATTTTGGGGCATGCTCTGGAATTTTAACTTGGGCGTTCATTATTGTGAGCCTGTGAATCTTTATATAAAAGAATAATGGAAATGTTTGTGTCTGTTTAATAATTTATGGGTGTGGAAATCTGAACAAAGTGGTGGAAGTATTCAGCAAGTCAGACACTGCAGTTGTGGAAAGAGAAATTGAGATAGTGTAAATACATTACACAAATAAAAGTTGACATTTTTGTAACAGCATTGCGTGTGTTTCGATTATAGTGTACTTGGATTAGATGTGGGGATCATTTACGGTTTATTACTGCAATGATTTTTTTAACAAGCTGTTGATAGCTATAACACAGATAGTCCATTCATTACCAGCTTCACTCTTCTCCACAAGTCCAAGCAGGATGATGATATTTCAGCCAGTCGGTTTGAGGACAATGAGGAATTGCGCTACTCTCTGCGATCTGTGGAGAGATATGCACCATGGATACGCCATGTCTTTATCGTAACCAATGGCCAAATTCCATCTTGGTTGAACTTGGACAATCCTCGTGTAACAATCGTAACGCATCAGGCAAGTTCCTTCTCTTATTGTTGGTAGAGATGTAGGTATAACAGCTCCAAATTAGAGCCGTGATTCTGTGGGTAAAGATAAGTAGCAAATAGAGATGTAAAAGAAAGGCCTCAAAATCAATAACAAAAATTACAGCAGATTATTTTTAATCTGCATGAATATAAAGGCTTGAAAAATGACGATCAGCATTCCAATGTTGGCTAAAGTGTTTAATATTACCACTGAATCAAGTTTGATACCATTAGTTTTACTTGACTTTGGTAGCATTCACTTTTTCTATTTATTTATGTGATTTTAATTTAAGGTTTTTTAGAGATGGAGCATCGAAACAGGCTCGCGTCCCACCAAGTCCACACTGACGAACAATCACCCGTGCACCAGTTCTTTCCTACTCACTAATGATAATTTTGCAGAAGCCAAACAACATACAAATATCTTTGGAGTATGGACGGAAACTAGAGCACCCGGAAAAACCCCATGCAGTCACAGGAAGAACGTACAAGCACCGTACAGACAGCACTGTCGACAGGATTGAACCTGGGTCTTTGGCACTGTCAGGCAGCGACTACCACCTTGCCACTATATAGTTAAATCAGGATTTACAAGGATGTTTTCAGGACTTGAAGGATTGAGCTACAGGGAGAGGTTGGGGAAGCTAGGACTTCATTCCATGGAGCGGCTGAGGCGTGATCTTATAGAGGTGTATAAAATCATGACGAGAACAGATGGAATGGATGCACAGTCTTTTACCCAGGGTAGGGGAATCAAGAGCTAGAGGGTAGAGGTTTAAGGTGAGAGGGGGAAAGATTTCAAAGGAATCAGAGGGTCAACTTTTTTCCCCACACAGGGTGTTGAGTATATAGAATGAACTACCAGAGGATGTAGTTTAGGTAGGATTTAAAAATCACTTGGACGGGTATGTGGATAGGAAAGATTAAGAGAGATATGGGCCAAACACCGGCAAATGGGACTAGCTTAGATGGGGCATGATGGCCAGCATGGATGAGTTGGACGGAAGAGCCTGTTTCCATGCTGTCTCTGACTTATTTTTGTACCTGCTGCCATATACTGTCCTGTTCTGTTCCATTCCTTGCAGAATACTGCTGTTTAAGTTGTATTGTACCTGTTCATTATACTTTACCAATCTCTGCTCTACATTTATCATAATGACACCAGCCTTTCCAGGTTATTTTGTATTTGTTTAGATCATTAAGCTGGCATTCGGTGTTGGTTTGCTGTGAACCCGTTTTCCAGGAATTGAATTTGGAACGGTAATAAATTTTGTTTACACAAGATTGACTTTCATGTTTGACCTTCCTCCCTTAGGAGATCTTCAGGAATCTCAGCCATTTGCCAACCTTTAGCTCGCCAGCCATTGAAACACATCTCCATCGCATTCCCGGCCTTTCTCAGAAATTCATCTATTTAAATGATGATGTCATGTTTGGAGAGGAAGTGTGGCCTGATGACTTTTACTCTCATTCGAATGGACAAAAGGTAAGCAGTACTTTTAATTACCACATGTACTATTTAAACAACATTATATGGACCTTGCATTTTTATTTGACGTATGCAGTGTAATTGTGTTCTCTCTCTGATAAATTCTGGTAACAATGCAAAATCATACACTTTTGAAAGGCACAAAATACATTTCTTTGACAACTAATTTGTCTATTTATACCAACATATTAAATCAAATTAAAATTTGCAGTGTGTTCATGTTGCTGGTTAATGTTAAGAAACCAACCAAACTTTTTTGTTAGGTTTACCTCACCTGGCCAGTTCCAAATTGTGCTGATGGATGTCCTGGCTCTTGGATTAAAGATGGCTACTGTGACAAGGCTTGCAATAATTCAGCTTGTGATTGGGATGGAGGCGATTGTCTTGGTAGGTTAAACCCAATGGTTTCAATCGCTTTAAGAATCATAAAAGCAATGATATACGTGGGCAGATTCAACTGTGCAGGCAGATCTCATTTCCCAACTCCTTCTCTAGCATTGTAGGCCACATTGTTTCATGCAGAAATCAGGTTATTTCTTAAATGTGATGGAGGTTTCTGCCTCCAACACTCTTTCAGAGGATGATCCACATCCTCGAATTCTGCTTGGTGGGGGCAGAAACTAAACATCTTTCATCTTGTGCCTCCTTTAGTTAATGTCTTCTCTCGCCTCTCTCCCTCTTTCCCTCTCACCTTTGGGTCCTTCCTATCTTTTCTAAGCCACGTATAATTTGAAGCACCAGTTCAATCTCCCGTTTGGTCTTTGATCAAACTTTAGATCATCTGTTTCAAAGTGAAACTGCAAGGCTTAGTATCAAATTTTAAAAGTCATACAGCATGGAAACTGGCCCTTCACCCAACTAGCCCAAGATGCTCCATCTATGCTAGTCCTACCTGCCCGTGTTTGGCCCATATCCTCCTAAACCTTTCCTATCCATGTACCTGTGAAAGGTCGACTACCACAAACAAATACCCCTCGTGTTCCTATTAAATCTTTCCCCTCTCACCCTAAACCTATGTCCTCCGCTTCTTGATTCCCTACCCTAGGTAAAAAAACTCTGTATTTACCCTATTCTGAAATCCTTTGGGACATTATTCCACTATTAAAGACACAATGAATGAAGTGTACTGGCCTGAAATGGTGCCTGTCCGTACCTTCCGCAAGTGTTGCCTGACTTACTGAATTTCTCTGTTTAAGAAAGAACTGCAGATGCTGAAAAAAAAACGAAGGTAGACAAAAATCCTGGAGAAACTCAGCGGGTGAGGAAGCCTCACCCGCTGAGTTTCTCCAGCATCTTTGTCTACCTGCTGAGTTACTCTAGCACTTTGTGTTGAACTGTTGAATAGGTTACACGGTGTGTTCTGATTACAGGTAACACTGCAAGTAATCGTGGCGGTGGTGCTGCAGGAGTGGTGAATGCACAGGCCTGGCAGTTTGCTGGTGGTCTTCCAGGACTGACGTATTGCAACCAAGGTTGCGCCAACTCTTGGCTGGCTGATAAATTTTGTGATCAAGCTTGTAACGTCTTATCATGTGGATTTGACGCTGGTGATTGTGGACAAGGTAAGTTAAACTGACCTCTATATCTTGGAATACTGGACTAGATTAATTTTAAACAGCATCAGCAAACCCTCTGGAGTTTTACAATCAATGTTAGTACTGCCAACAATGTCTGCATCATGACAAAGGAAAAAAAGTGTTCTAAACAAGATATTTGAAGAATTAATTTCAACCCCATTGATGTCTGCTCCATGATTTACATTTCCTCACCATAATAATATTTTGCAAGCTAGTTTTGAACTTAAACACTTCAAATGCAGGTTGAAATTCAGGTTCCAATGATCAGCGTAAAGCAAGCTTGGATGGACTTTATCTGATCCATTTAGAATCATTTCTTAACTTCCTTTCTCTTGAATAATGTATCCATTCAATCTCTTTGTGCACTTTATCTCAGAAGATGCACAATTGTTTTTATATTAGCTTTTCAGATTATTGCCAATATTTTACAAAAATATGTTTGACTCTTTTTTGCATTCAATTGATTTCAGTTATGCTGAAAAGAGAGGATGGAAATTTGAGAGAAAACTGCTGCTTAAAGGCATTTTATATTGACTGTTTTTCCAACTATCTTTACAGACCACTTTGATCAGATGTACGGCGTGATTCTTTTTCACAACCAGACCCATTATGTGATTCCGAAAGGTGAGGCGTTGACTTACTTCAGTTTTGAGGGGTTTGCTAACAAGATCGCAGAGGCATCATTTGTAGATAATGCAGTTATTTGGCACGCTTCCGTGGCTAACAAATGGAAGACAATTCACTTGATCATGCACAGAGGAATTAATACAACCTCTGTCTATTTTAATTTGACTTTCCTGGACAAAAATGATGAGGAATTTAAAATGCACCTTGCTGTTGAAGTTGACACCAGAGAAAGTCTGAAAACAACCCAAACTTCCACTTTGAAGGAAAGAAAGGCAAAAAATGTCACTGCAGCCCCACTGGAAATAGAGGTGCCATTCAAAGACATTCCTAAAGAACTGCTATTCCCCAAAATTCATGAAAGGACTTTGGATGACTTGAACATCAGCCTTCTGCTCCATCTTCAGTCTGTTAATGTATCACTTCTGCCTATTTCTGTACAAAATCAATTGCAAGAATTGGATTCAAAATTGAAAGAAGGTGATATTACACTTAAAGGGTATAATCGTACAAAGTTATTTATTTTGAAACCTATTGGAAATCTTATCTATTCTTCAAAAAAGAATGAAAATGAAGGAGGGAATCAGCGCACAGAAAATATTTTGGTAAAGGATCTGGACTTCTTAGAAAAGGGATTTACTGATGCAGAGTATATGGGTAAGGATGAAAACGCTAAGAACCATTTGACAAAAGAGCGTGTTGAGAATGGCCAAGCAGGAAGAAATGAACAAGCTGACAATCTAGTAACTCTGAATTCTTCCTCTGCAATGAAAATGAGTGCCATATTAAAAGACCCACCCAAGGATATCCCAGTGTTACAAAAATCAGATGTCAAACCCATCACTTCACAGAGAATTCTTCATATTCTTATTCCAAATGACAGCAGCAAGCTAAAACAGGATCAGAGTGCCAAAGAGATTGATACAAAGTTCAAGGCTCAAGAGCAAAGAGTTGAAGCATTAAGAGAGGTCAACACTGTGACGTCAGAAGTTGAATTTAAAAGCATCAGTACAGGATATGCCAACAGAAAACTGCATTATTATGTTGAAAATTATGTTGGCTTTCTACCGTGGGAAAAACAAGGGTATTTTCAAGATCTGTTGCAAGTAAGTGATTTATAAAATGCACGATTCACTCGGTTGCCTGCATTACAGAAAACTATCACAAATTAATTCTGATAAAATTACTAAATTGTTTCGAGTTATTCTGTGTAGGTGATAAGAGCTTTTATAAATGTGTATAGTGGAAAAGATTAGCTAAAGTTTATTGTGGGTGCCTTAGAATTGATTCAGGATAAATTATACTGGACAAAAAGGAAACGGCAGAGATTTTAATATTTTGCATCTATTTTTAGGAAGGAAATAGAGCTGTACAGGGCCTGTCCCACTTAAGCGACTTTTTAGGTGAGTGCAGGAGACTGCGCTCACCTCATGGTCGCCACATGTTCACTGGTGGTCTCTGGTGAGTCTCCTTCATGGTCGAGAGAAGTTCCTGCATTCTGGGAACTAGTCGCGGCCTCAGTATGGTCGCAGCAAATTTTTCAACATTTTGATAAAGTCGCCTAAGTGTGACAGGCCCAACATGTTGAAATTTTTCTGTGTCCAAAAATTGGTCGCCATGGAGAAAATCGATACTTTTGCAGTTGTATGTGCAATTGTAGTGGGGTCGCCATGTCGTTGTAGGTAGTCGAGGTAGCCGCAGGTAGTTTCTCGTGACCGGACATTTTAATTGGCTCATTGGGGGAAAAAAAACGTAAGCACGAGTTTTCAGAACCAAGGAAAACCGACCAGTAATGTTAAATGCCCACTAAACTTCACAACTGTGTATCTCTGGCTTATTAAAAGTTGTCTGGCTTCTTAAAAGTGTCTCTAAGTGTGCTCTTTTACAGGACTTACTGTACACTGTGCTAGAAATTTGTTCATCTCCGGTGTGTGTCGTGTGAATTTCAAACAATGCTCCCCGCATTCCCTGGGACCACTCTGACGCTCGCTGTTCCAGTTCGCGGTTTTCAAACTTGAAGGACGCAGACAGTCTGCTGAAAAGTCGCCTAAGTGGGATAGGCCCTTTAATCAGGTGATTAGGAGCTCGAAGAAATTGCCTCTAGAGTTTAGAGGTACAGCGCAGAAACAGGCCCTTCGGCCCATCGAGTCCGCACTGACCAACGATCAGCACACATTAACACTGCCCTTACACACATTAGGGACAATCTACATTTCTAGCAAGCCAATTAACCTCCAAACCTGTACGTCTTTGGAGTGTGGAAGGAAACCGAAGATCTCGGAGAAAATTAATGCGGTCACGAGGAGAACATACAAACTCCGTACAGACAGCACCCATAGTCGGGATCGAACCTGGGTCTCTGGCACTGCAAGCGCTGTAAGGCAGCTGACTTGGATCTATGCTGACTTGGACCGATCCTGTTACTGTTATCGAAATATGCGGCTATTTCATCTTTTATAATTGCCTCCAGCATCTTCCGCACCACCGATGTCGGGCTAACTGGTCTATAATTCCCTGTTTTCTCTCTCCCGCCTTTCTTAAAAAGTGGGATAACATTAGCTACCCTCCAATCCACAGGAACTGATCCTGAGTCTCTAGAACATTGGAAAATTATCACCAATGCACCCACGATTTCTAGAGCCACTTCCTTAAGTACCCTGGGATGCAGACCATCAGGCCCTGGGGATTTATCAGCCTTCAGTCCCATCAGTCTACCCAACACCATTTCCTGCCTAATGTGTTCCTTTAACTTAATTGCAAATCTGCAGCATGTTTTGATCCTGTCCATGTTGAATTGAAGTCTAACCCTTAGTAATGTGTTTATAATTGTCTTTTAAAAATATATCAGTTCACATCTGAAGATACCTAAGCTACAAGTTTTTAAATTAAAATCTCATGAGCTCTAACATCTTATTTTAGGAGAAGGCAAAGCTGGAGAAGGCGTATGCATATTACACTGACAGTAAACAAATGGGAAGAAAACTCCAGGACACGTTTGCAGACTCATTGCGCTATGTGAATAAACTTCTCAATACCAAATTTGGATTTACTTCTCGTAAGGTTCCTGCTCACATGCCTCACATGGTTGATCGTGTTATCATGAGTGATCTTCAAGATCTGTGAGATATTGTCAATTTTGTTATTCAAGCTTTGATTTTTTTTTAAATAAATTTAATATTTATTTTGTGATTCCATTTTTTTGCTGTAACGTGTTCTAATTCTAATTTGTACAGGAGCATAATTTTAAAAAATGGCAGTATTTTAATACTCCCCTTATGTTAGTTAGCCTTATAGTACTTTGAATTTGCCAAGATCGTCTTACTGGGAAATGTTTTGGTATTAATATACCATCTAATGTAACAGTCTAAAATCTTGATAAAAATAAGTATTAAATGTTTGCACATTCTTCTGTACGCATGTTGCATCATCAGCTTGCATTTGAGTTTATTGTTAAATCAGCTTGCTTGTGGCTACAGCCATACTGAAAGCCTGGCATTAAATAATGCAAGAAACCTCTTTAGGTTTACAGTGTAGGGTAGAATTGGACTTGCCATCATGATCTTTTTTTCTTCTCTGCATAGTCGAAAGTTCTTGCATATGAGATTATTTTGGGTGGATTTTTATGGCAACAAAGTGTACAGAAATCGTAAGGCCTCCGGCACCAGTACGTTAAGAGAGCAGACACAAGGAATTAGTTTACAAAATAAGACACACAGTTCTGGAGTATCTTGGCGGGTCAGGCAGCATCTCTGCAGAGTATTGATAGGTGACATTTCGGGACTCTTCTTCAGAGAGGAGGTGTGGGAAAACTGGAAGAATATATATGATGGCTGCTTTGCTAATTTTTCCAATGTAGTAATGTTTTGATTCGCTTTGGAACTAGCATTATTTTGTTCACTTACAGAAATTCATTTATCTTCTGATAGTTTTCCAGAGGCCTTTGACAAGTCTTCTGACCATAAGGTCCGTCATTCTGAGGACATGCAGTTTGCATTTTCCTATTTTTACTACGTAATGAGTGCACTACAGCCATTAAACCTATCCGATGTTTTTGATGAGGTTGACACCGATCGATCAGGAATCCTCTCTGATCGGGAAATCAGGACGTTAGCAACCAGGATTCATGAACTTCCCCTGAGCTTGCAGGTAAATCTGTATATTCTATTCAGGTTGCTGTTTTGTGTGATTTTAAGTGGCGAGCCAATACTGTGTGTGTTGGTGCAGATTTTTTGTTGACAACAAGATTATCAATGCTTGGACTTACTGCACTGTTTCTTGCAATGAGGCTTTCAGTTGATCAGATGATGGGGCTATGTGATCACATTTGATAATGCACCGTTCCAAACACCAAGGATTTATCTTTTTCAAAAATCTGTAATCAACATGAAAATGAGAAGAAAAAAATCAACATTTAAAATGAATATATTTACAAATCCTTCCACAAACACCCATGATAATCTACTTAAGTAATGCAGAAGAACAGGCGCAGCTGGTTAGTTGCTGCCTCACATTGCCAGCGACCTGGGTTCAATCCTGCCTCCGGTGCTGTCTGTGTAGAATTTGTGCATTCTCCCTGTGACTGCTTGTATTTTGTCTGGGTGCTCCGGTTTTCACCCACATCCTCAGGACATGTGGGTTTGTAGGTTAATTGGCCTCTGTAAATTGCCCCGAGTATGTAGGGAGTGGATATAAAAGTGGGATAACATAGAACTAGTGTGAATGGGTGATCGATGGTCGTTGTGAGCTGAATGGTCAGTTTCCATGCCGCTTCTCTAAAACTAAACCGTCTGCTTTCCTCTTTTTTGGGCAAACCAATCTTTCCCACTATCCTTGTGTATGCCCAATGGAAACATTGCCCAGCCTGCAGCAGTCTGGTGCACCAATGAACTTCCACTGGCATGTTACTTTATTGTGGTGGGAGGTTGCACTTTAACCAACATTGAGAATGCTAAGCATCTACTCGGTTAAGTGTTTGAAACCTGGCAGATATAAGTGAATCTGCTGGCTTTTAAATGAAAGGTATAAGGCATTGCATTAATAAGAACGTTTCATTTTTATTAATTTTATTTCCCGGTCCTGACCCGAAATGTCACCTGTCCATGTTCCCCTGAGATGCTGTCTGACCTGAGTTACTCCACCACTTTGTGTGTCTTGCTTTTGCAGTTCTGTATGGAGCATAGAACAGTAGAACACAGGAACAGGCCCTTTGGTGCCAATTTAACCGGACATCTGCCTGCATGTGATCCACATCCCTTCTTTCCCTATCTGTTAACATGCTTGTCTAAAGGCGGCTTAAACATTTCTATCGTATCTTCTTCCACCACTTTCCATGGCCATATATGTTGCAGGCACCAACCATTCTCTTCCTCTTTTTTGCGCCCAAAAAAGCTTGCTGACCATATTTAGTTAATTGTTTTACTGAAACGGGATTGGGGGTAGATATCTCTTTTGAACAGTCAGCATTTCTTATCTATTAATTGCTGTTTTTATTAATATTCAGGATTTAACCAGTTTGGAACAAATGCTGATCAATTGCTCAAAAATACTTCCTGCAAATGAAACTCATATCGACAGAGTTTCTCCCACCAAGGAGGCATATTATGACCCGAACTTGGTAAGAACTGCAAGTATACTAATCCACACACCTTGCTTGATCTAATATGATCAACTTTATTATGCTTCGAAAATGTAATACTTCTGTTGATGAAATTTTTTTGGTGTTCACCCAAACAATACTTATTTCATCAATTCTATTGCTAATGTACACAAACAATTAGGAGCCACACCAGCATGATCCAGGGAAATTTAGTTATATTTTCACTTTGTAAATATAGTTTGCGGATGACACGAAGCTGGGGGGCAGTGTTAGCTGTGAGGAGGATGCTAGGAGGCTGC
This sequence comes from Leucoraja erinaceus, assembly GCF_028641065.1. Classification (NCBI taxonomy): domain Eukaryota; kingdom Metazoa; phylum Chordata; class Chondrichthyes; order Rajiformes; family Rajidae; genus Leucoraja; species Leucoraja erinaceus. The sequence continues at coordinate 19,252,635 of NC_073395.1, read as the reverse complement.
AAGATTACTTGGATAGGCTGGGTGAGTGGGCAAATGCATGGCAGATGCAGTATAATGTGGATAAATGTGAGGTTATCCACTTTGGTGGCAAAAACAGGAAAGTAGACTATTATCTGAATGGTGGCCGATTAGGAAAGGGGGAGATGCAACGAGACCTGGGTGTCATGGTACACCAGTCATTGAAAGTAGGCATGCAGGTGCAGCAGGCAGTGAAGAAAGCGAATGGTATGTTAGCATTCATAGCAAAAGGATTTGAGTATAGGAGCAGGGAGGTTCTACTGCAGTTGTACAGGGTCTTGGTGAGACCATACCTGGAGTATTGCGTACAGATTTGGTCTCCTAATCTGAGGAAAGACATTCTTGCCATAGAGGAAGTACAGAGAAGGTTCACCAGACTGATTCCTGGGATGTCAGGACTTTCATATGAAGAAAGACTGGATAGACTCGGCTTGTACTCGCTAGAATTTAGAAGATTGGGGGGGATCTTATACAAACTTACAAAATTCTTAAGGGGTTGGACAGGCTAGATGCAGGAAGATTGTTCCCAATGTTGGGGAAGTCCAGAACAAGGGGTCACAGTTTAAGGATAAGGGGGAAATCTTTTAGGACCGAGATGAGGAAAACATTTTTCACACAGAGTGGTGAATCTCTGAAATTCTCTGCCACTGAAGGTAGTTGGCTATATTTAAGAGGGAGTTAGATGTGGCTAAAGGGATCAGGGGGTATGGAGAGAAGGCAGATACAGGATACTGAGTTGGATGATCAGCCATGATCATATTGAATGGCGGTGCAGGCTCGAAGGGCCGAATGGCCTACTCCTGCACCTATTTTCTATGTAATAAAAATGAACTGGATACTGGTTTGCACCAAAGATAGATACAAAATGCTGATGTAACTCAAATTGTGTCTATATTTGCCTGACCCAAATTACTCCAGTATTTTGCATCTATCTCTCTTAGTTTCACTTTGTCCATTTTCGAAGTACACCTCAATTTCACAGAGATTGCATTCAATGGTTCAAGTGTACTTTATTGAACACGGTCCCTCTGTGAAATGAGGATGGTAAATGAACAAAGTGAAAATATCCACCAAAATCTTGGCATAGATAAATTTCAGGAAGTCATTGGCGACGAGAACCTTGGGGAAAGAATTCCATAACATTTACATTTAATGTCGTCACTAGATAGAATTACTTTCATGTTTGCTTAGCATGCTGTAACATTAATGTGGCAAACATTGTTCTTTCCTTTCAGTAACATTTGAATGTCTTTAACTATCTTGCTTTCTGCAGCCTGCAGTAACTAAAGGACTTGTGATCAACTGCAAACCAATCACTGATCGGATCCGTAAGGCTTACAAGGACAAAAATAAATACAAGTATTTACCGAGCTTTTCCTCTTCAAAGTGGTATTTTTAGATGATAAAACCCAAGTTGTGTATTGTGGAATAAGGAACTCCTGATAGACACAAAAATCTGGAGCAGCATCTCTGGTTAGAAGGAATGGGTGACGTTTCGGGTCGAGACCCTACAGGACAGTGGCTCCAAAAACGCCTTCAACAAGGAATTGCAGATGCTGGTTTTCCAAGGAAGGACACAAAATGCTGGAGTGACATTATCACAGATGGAGAGCAGTGAGAGAGGGTCCCACAGAACTCCCATTCTGCCATGACCTGTCAGTCTTTGTCCTGTCCCTCCACTCTTGTAACTTTCTTTCTCCCACCCCAGCAATCAGTCTGTAGAAGGATCCTGACCCAAAACATCACCCCTGGACATCTCCAGTGATGCTGCCTGACCTGCTGAGTTACTCCAGTACTTTGTGTCTTTCCAAATTGTGTATTTTTCAATTAAACTGATTTGTAACAAAAGGCATTGTAACAAAAATTGTTTCATTTTTATTTTATGACTTGATGATGTTTCTAAAAGGATTTATTTTTTCATTTTGAGCGATGTGTGGACATCAGGCACCCCAGGATTAGAGAAAGTAAACACTAAACTTCTTTGCCCAAGAAATGCTCCAATCTTCAATAAATGTGTGTTTTAATAGCCTGGGCCATGCCTTGCTCGGCACCTATTTCTTGTTCTCCACTCAGAATTTGAATAGGTAAGCAGTAACATTAAACATTTTGAATAAGAGTTTCTAAATAAATGTCCTCTTATTATATACACAGGTTTGAAATCATGGGAGAAGAAGAGATAGCTTTTAAAATGATTCGCACTAATGTTTCTCATGTGGTTGGACAATTGGATGACATCCGAAGAAATCCGAGGTATGTTTGCAAGAATAACCATGGTAATCCCTCCTGATTCAGGGACAGTTTCTTCCCAGCCGTTTGGGACCACAAGAAATTACAGAGAGTTGAGGATGTAGCCCAGATCATCACACAAACCAAACTCCCTTCCGTTGACTCCATCTACGCTGCACGCTGACTCGGTAAGGCCACCAGCATAATCAATGACGAGTCTCACCCGGGTCACTCCCTCCTCCTTTTGCCTTAACATGCACATCCAACATTCAGCAAAACCAATATTGGGAACTTAACCTCAAACTGTGAGAAAAATTGTTATGCAGCATAAATGATCTAGAAACATAGAAAATAGGTGCAGGAGTAGGCCATTCGGCCCTTCTAGGTGTGTTGGGACGTGGGCAAATCTCACAGAGGAAGCATCTAGACTAAATGATATCCATATAAAGAATGTGCATAAGAGTCGATGATTGGTTTGTGGCACACCGTAAAATATATTGAATCTTTCTCTTAAATAGGCCTCAAATAATGAACCCTGGAGAACATTCAATGTGCTGTTCAAATATTTAATGAACCATCGTTTAACCCTTGTTTTAATTGTGCTTCTTTGTGTTCCAACAGGAAATTTATTTGTTTAAATGACAACATTGATCACAATCATAAGGATGGAGCCACAGTGAAGGCAGTGCTTCGAGATTTCTACGAGTCCTTGTTCCCCGTGGCATCCCAGTTTGAGCTGCCAAGGGAGTACCGCAACCGGTTTCTCCATATGCATGAGCTTCGGGAATGGTGAGTGAAGATAAGAGAGTAATATGTTTACAAGAAGGAAGTGTCTTGACCTGTAAAGTCACCTATTCCTTTTCTCCAGAGATGTTGCCTGTCCCACTGAGTTACTCCAGCATTCTGTGTCTATTATCGATTTTAAAGCAGCATCTGCAGTTCTTTCCTACACATCTGTAGTTCCTTCCAACATAAGTTTACAAGGCGCTTTATTTTTGTTTGGAGTTGCTGCCTAATATGTGCGTGATAGACCATGCTGCACCTCTAAGACTAAAACTAAAATATGGCACTAGACTTTACCTCACCAGCTAGTGCCTCGGAGACTTTTGAGTGCGGTCTTGCTGAGATTTTTAGATGTCTTCACTGGTCAGACATCATGTAGCATATGATTGGAGGATGGCAAATGTCATTCCTCATTTTAAGAAGTGAAATGCCTGGTAATTGCAGGTAACAGTCTCATATGTAGACACAAGGAACTGCAGATGCTGGTTTAGGGGAAAAAAAGACACAAAATACTGGAGTAACTAAGCGGGTTAGGCAGCATCTCAACTTTTCCCTTTATTTCCCCTTGTACAAAATAAAACCATGTCATGCTCATTTGACCAGTAGTAATTAGTTTATCTCGGAGGGGAATGAGCCATCATGTGTTACCAAAAATAGCTTTTGCCCTATTTACACTCACTGTTAATAAGTTTAATTACAGACTATTACACACCTATTTATAAACACCAGGGTAATGTTATGGTAAATTTGATTCTAAAATATGTTGTGTTTTATTAATATACAAAAAGCAGTGATTTATTAGAGACAAACCATCCCAACCTTTTAATTTGCTAGGAAGTTTATAATTCCAATTGTCAACGCTTCAAAATAGATGGACGTTTATTAGACATACAGCACGGAAACAGGCCTTTCAGCCGAACTTGCCCATGCTGTTCAAAGTGCTCCATCTACGATAGTCCCACTTGCCCGTGTTTGGCCCATATCCCTTTAAATCTTTCCTATTCACGAAAAAAAAATACCCTTCGGGTTCCTATTAGATCGTTCTCCCCTCCCCTCACCTTAAGCCTACGTCCTCAGATTCTGGATTCCCCTCCTCTGGGGAACAGACTGAATTCATGGTAGAAGGATTTGTTTTACTGATTTTATGTAATGCACGCTGTCTTTTTATGTTTTACATGCTAATATGCACGCACACACATCACCACACGCGCACACACCCCAAACTTGTGCAAAACGTAATGGGGAAGATACAGAGTGCAGAATATAATTGTCAGCACTGTAGTGCATCAGTTCCATTGACAAGTCCAATGTCCGCAATGGGGTAGAGGTGAATTGGACAATACCCAGTCTAAATATATGACTGTTAAAATATTAAAGATGTTGTCTTTTCCTAAATCAATCATAGTAATTTTGATCATTAGAATTCTTCTCAGTCTTAGTTGGGGCGGCACGGTGGTGCAGCGGTAGAGTTGCTGCCTTAGTGCCAGAGACCCAGGGTTCGATCCTGGCTACGGATGTTGTTTGTATGGAGTTTGTTCGTTCTCAGTATGAGCTGCATGGGTTTTCCCTGGTGCTCCGGTTTCCTGCCATATCCCAAAGACGTACAGGTTTTTTAAGGTTAACTAGCTTGGTAAAATTGTAAATTGTCCCTAGATGTAGGATTTGTTTATGTAAGGGGCGATCATTGGTCGGCACGGACATGGTGGGCCTAAGGGCTCGTTTCTGTGCCGTAATTCTAAACTAAACTAAAAAACATTGTGAATGAAAGAATGCTGGATGCCAAACAGCCCATGTGAACAGACCTGGATTTGGCTTGACGTAGAGACAAAGTTAAAAGCTGAGGTTTCGCGGCTGCTGTGATGCAAAGTTTCAAGAGTCAATTAGTTGTAAGGCCTACACTTTGTAGCTAAAGTAATTAACTGAATGTTTCCTTACAGGAGAGCATACAGAGACAAGTTGAAGTTCTGGACACATTGTGTGCTAGTCACTCTAATTGTTTTCACAATTTCTTCCTTCTTTGCTGAACAGGTGGGTAAGCCTTAAATTTTCATAGATACTCTTTAATTCAAAGCTCAATTATAGGTAGATCTTCTCCAATATGATAGGTGCATTTCTAGAAAACACTTTAAACGTCGGAGTCTGTCAATATGTGCTGGATGGAGCTGCTGAGCTTAGCTGATGATATCCAACCCAACATAATGATGTCTGCAATTCCTATTACACCCGAAATGTCCCATATCCATGTTCGCCACAGATGCTGCCTGACCTGCTGAGTTACTCTAGCACTTTGTGTTATTGAGGGAGTGCTGCGTAGGTTCACGAGGTTAATTCCTGGGATGGCAGGACTGTCATATTATGAAAGAATGGAACGACTGAGCTTGTATGCACTGGAATATTAGAAGGATGAGAGGGGATCTTATAGAAACATAAAATTATTAAGAGATTGGACCTGCTAGATGCAGGAAACATGTTCCCAATGTTGGTGAAGTCCAGAACCAGGGGCTACAGTTTAAGAAGAAGGGGTAGGCCATTTAGAACTGAGATGAGGAAAAGCTTTTTCACCCAGAGAGTTGTGAATTAGTGGAATTCTCTGTCTAAAGGCAGTGGAGGCTGACTCACTGGATGCATTCAAAAGAGTTAGATAAAGCTCTTAGGGCTAGCGCAATCAAGGGATATGGGGAGAAGGCAGGAATGGGATTCTGATTGTGGATGATCAACCATGATCACATTGAATGGTGGTCCTGGCTCGAAGGGCCAAATGACCTACTCCTGCACCTATTTTCTATGCATCCATGGTGCTGTGGTTGGCAAATTGTAAGAGACTGTGTAGTTAGTGTCATACAGCATGTAAACGGATCCTTTAGCCCAACCTGCCCATGCTGACCAACGTCCCCAATCTGCACTATTTCCACCTACCTGTGGTTGGCCCTTATCCCTCCACACCTTTCCTAAGCATGTATTCATCTAAATGTTTCTTAAACATTGCAATAGTTCCTGCAGTTCTTAATCTCCATGTGACTAATCACTGACTAATACATTTTTTGTTCACAGTGCAAAAATAAAAAGCTGCCCAATTAAACATTTCACAGTAAATTAATAATGCCCTGCCATATTGTGGATCAACTCAGTGCCTGACCTAATGTAGTTTTGTGTGATCTATTGCTCTCTGCAGTTATCTATGTGGTTATGCATGCAGGCAATTATGCTGCGGAATATCACTAAAAATGATTTTGTAAAGATTTGGGGCATGGTAGCGCAGCGGTAAAGTTGTTGCCTCACAGCTTCAGAGATCCGGGATCGATCCTGACTACAGGTGCTGTCTATTCCTCACACATCTCAAAGAGGAGCATGTTTGTAGGTTAATTGATTTCTGTAAATTGTCCCGTGTGTGGGATAGAACTAGTGCATGGGCGATCATGGGTCGGCACAGACTCAGTGGGCCGAAGGGCCTGTTTCTCGAAATTAAACTAAGATTGCTTACTGTTTTTATTTCAGTTAATTGCACTAAAACGCAAAATTTTCCCAAGAAGACGAGTATACATGAATGTCGCTTTCAATCGAAGCAGCGTGTAGGGACAGAACGACGCTTCGACATTGTTCATGCACTATTCAAACATTTGTCCTGCAAGAATAAGAAAATGTTCGGCAGGATGAGTTAAATAACGGACGGAAGCAAACAAGTCTGTGACTGACTCAAAGGGATGGAAGTGGGTAATTAATTACCCAGGAAAGTAGCAGACCAGGGGTCGGGAACGCATGATTCCAGAACACGAGCGTTCTCGCTGAATGCCAGAGATGGGATCCTGTTTGGTTGTCGCCACTTGGGAATTCTCTCAAGTTATTGAAAGCATGAAAATAAATTGCAGGAGTCCCAGAATAAGGATGACAAATCGATATCACAAAGGAAATTGTTGGAGCCATCTCCGCACGACTCATTGATGTACCACTCCGTGTAAGATGCACCATCCTGTCTGCAGAAACGGTGTTGTACTTATTCAGACTGAAACTTTAAATGACTGCACTATATATATTTTTAAATGGATCTCTCTTCTCCCTGCAATATATTGTAAAATAAGGTGATTGTAGTATTGCTTTGAGGGCTGCAAAGAAGCTGCATTATTGATTCTAATGCCAGCTCCTGTAAGGGGTGTCGGCCTGTGCATCAGACTTGGTTACATGTAATGCAACCACGGGTACATCGCAGTTGATCTATAAAGGGGCTACATGGTGGTGCAGGCACCTTGCGTATTACGCCAGGGTTACGTTCTTGAAAAGCAGCGCATAATTCACATTATACATATACACGACTACACTGCCAGGTGTACATTTGAGTGCGTTATTCCAAAATTACGAGCGTGTAAACCAGGCTTTGGTATTAAATGAACAAGTGCGTTACTTCAAAAACGCTTAAATCAAACAGACCTAAAACTCAAGGTGCTTGTACTTCTATTTTAATGTGAAATACATTAGTTGATGTATTTGAACGTGCTATAAGAAGTTTGAATGTTTAAATCTAACCTCATCTTTCACTCCAGTCACTAACCTTCCACACGGCTCTGTACACAAGTGCCTGTTGTGGTTGGTGCAGGTCAGAGCTGCTGGCGTTAGATCTTTATTTATTTTGTAGTTTGAGTAGGTTAAAGACAAATTTTATTGTGTTTCTTGGATGTTTGAAGTTTTTACTGGAGAGCCATTTTTATACTTTTCACAGCAATTGGTGTTATATCTCCGTGGCAGTGTGAATAAATGTACGATTGTTCACTTTTTCTGGTCATTGAATTCAAAATAAAATGTTGGCAGCAAGACGATGACTAGTGTTTAGATTTAAAATACAAATACCCGTCTTTCACCACCGTGTCAGCGCACTCTATCAGGAACTGGTTCCCTTGTCTTTAATTAAATCTTGGCATATTGCCATTGTTCATTTTAGTGAATACTTGAAACAGGCTCGCAACAAACATAGCCATTTAGTAGCAGTAAAAGATGCCGAGGCAGCTCTGCGTGCTGTCATGCAGCAGTCATGGTTTTATTTTTAGCAATGATGTCTTCATGGACTCGTAATGAAATTGTGGAAACATTTGACAGTTGTTGGTGTACTTCACTTTGAATCTTTCATCTGATGTCCTTTGAATCAGTTCCAACACATTGAACCGTGACTACCTGATCAAATTAATTCTGTCGGTAGACAAAACTGCTGGAGAATTTCAGCGGGTGAGACGACATCTATGGAGCGAAGGATTAGGTGACGTTTCACGTAGAGACCCTTCTGCAGACTGAAGACGTTTCTTCAGCATTTTTGTCTGCCTTTGATTTTTCCAGCATCTGCAGTTCTTAAACAAATTAATTCTGTCTAATCACACAGGCCAGCGTGGCAGTCGGTCACAGTCATACAGCACGGAAACAGATCCTTCAGCCCAACTTGACCATGCGCACTAAGATGCCCCATCTACACTTTGTTTAGTTCATTGTCACATCCCATTTGCCAACGTTTGGCCCATAACCCTGTAAACCCATCCTATCCATGTACCTGTCCTACTGTTTATTATTTAGTTTATTATTGTCATTTGTACCGAGGTTCAGTGCTACTTTTAAATGTTATAGCACCTGCCTCGACTACCTCCTGTGGCAGCTCATTCCATATACCCACCACCACAAAGGGGAAAAAGTTGCCCTTCACATTATAGCCTCGTACAACACAGAAACAGGCCCTTCAGCCCAACTTGCCCATGCTGACCAAGATGCCCCATCTACACTCACCCCATCTGACGGTGTTTGGTGCATATCCTTCTAAACATTTCCTATCCATGTACCTGTCCAAATTTATTTTAAATGTTGCTACAGTTCCTACCTCCCCTGGCAGCTAGTTCCATATACCCACATACTGTGTGAATTGTGTTGTCATAAGCAGCCTCTGGGGATGAGGGGCAGCTGGTGTTTGCAAGTTGGAATTTTCACTTTAGTTTTCACTGTATCTCGGTACACGTGACAATAAACAACTATCAATGAATATGTAGGGCTATGAATCATGTGAGGCAGATAAGAGTTGGTCTTGGCATCATGTTTGGCACAGACATTGTCAGCTGAAGGGCCTGTTCCCTGTCCTGTCCTGCTCAATGTTCTATATGACATGTTTTCAAAGCATCTTCCATGTCCTAGTCAACCTATTGGGACAAGGTTTGTTGCTGGGCCGGTTGAGTGTGTAACCAACCTCGATGCCTGATTCCTGCAGTCCTGTAACTTGCTCTCTCTTACATAGTCATCGAGCCAAACTGGCCCTTTGGCCCACCTTGCGCATGCTGACCAAGTTGGTAGTTTGGGCTTGTCCCATTTGCCTTCATTTGGCTCGTATTCCTCCTAAACCCTTCCTATCCATATATCTGTCCAAATGTCCTTTAGAAGTCAAAATTGTACCTGCATCTACAGCTTCCTCTGGCAGCTCGATCCAGGTACAGACTATCATCTGAGTGAAAAGGTTCACCTGAGATCTCTCTCCTCTCGCCTTAACTGTGCCCTCTAATTTTACAATTCTCTACCCTGGGAAAAGTCTGTGAGCGTTCTTCACCTTATCGGTGCCCCTCGTGATCTTGTGCACCTCAATAAGGTTACCCCCTCGGTATCCTCATCTCGTATGTTAATTAATTCCTCTTTTTTTTGGCCGCTTACCCATGCATTGATGGTAATTTACGTTGGACAATTAAATGATTAATGTGATATGATTTACATGAATAGCACAAAGATTTTCCCTGTGACACGTGACAATAATGAACCCATACCAATCAAATGCCAGGTTCTGGGATTATGTGAGGAAACCAGCGCAGCCAGGGAGAATGCATATGGTTACGTGCTGTAGACGTGCTGAAATCAGGATTGTCCAGAGTGGACAATTAGTGTGATTTTTGACTTCTGTACCTGCTGCCACAGTAAACTTGGAGAGAAACAAACTTTCCAATTGATAGTATTTGCATAGTTTTTGGAAGCCTACAGAACAAAGGGAGTTACGGTTCAGAACCTCAGAGGGACCCTTCATTGAAGAGATTCATGGACAAGTTGAGGGAGCTAATTTGGAGAGTCAATAATTGAAAGGAATCGGATGTAAGATTAGCAGTGGTAGCAGAGTTCATAATTAGAACTGTACAGTACTAATATCTATATTTTAGCTAAATAGGGAATCCTGCTGAAGGAAATTGTATATTTAGCATTTTCTGATGACTGGAAAAACTAATGTTTTAGAGCGGCAAAATATTGAATGAACCCATGTTTACATTTATTTTTCTTCTGATGGAATAAGACTAATGCGAAAGAACTCTGATATGAAAGACAGGGAAAAGCAAGATTCAAGTGGAGCCTTCAACACGGCACTTGGTAAAGATTATAAAGATCATAGAGATACTTTGATGGGATCAACTGACTGCACTTCATGTTTGAAGTGTTGACTGACGTTGCTTTATGTTCAACAGTGGAACTCGGGGATGGGAGGTGAGAGTATGGAGAAGGGGAAAGGAGCAGGGTTTAGGTTTATTATTGTCACCTGTATGAGGTACAGTGAAAATCTTTGTTAAAGCTGAACCAAAAAGATCAGATATACCATACATAGTTACAATCAGTTCAGATCAGGAGCAATGAGGAAGATACATAGTGCAGAATATAATTCTATGCATTGTAGTCCATCAGTTCTCGAGCCAAAGTCCAATATTCACAATGGGGTCGAGGAGATGGGAGATAGTGGGAGAAATATGTGTAAATATGGGGTGGAGGGAAGGGGCAGGGGAATGAAAGCAGGGGAGGGAAGGTGGAAATTACAAAACAATAAATGCTAATTGTTCTGACTTTGGCTGCATTCAGACTCCACACAGAGAGCCTATTGTAGGTAAAGTGGAATGAATGAAAGTAGTAATTCAGAGAGAGGAAAATAGAATTGTAGCTATCAGCATGCCAAGATGGTACCCAAACCAGACGACTCTGCGTGCTGGTCCCAGAGGTGGATCTGTTCTCATTCATTACAATCGCCCCACTCTTTTAAATCTTTATTTATTTATCTTGCACTAAATGTTGTTCCTTTTATCCTGTATCTGTACTCTGTGGATGGCGTGATTGTAATCTTGTATAGTCTCTTCGCTGACTGGATAGCACGCAACAAAAAAGCTTTTCATTTTACCTCGGTACACATGACGTGACTGAATTACTACTTGAAGTTAAGCTAGATTAATAGAGTCGTACAGCATGGAAACAGCCCCATCAGCCCAACTTGCCCACACCGAGCACCATGTCTCATCTACATTAGTCCTACCTGCCTGCGTTTGGCCCGTATTCCTTTAAACCTATCCTATCATGTACCTGTCTGAATGTTTCACAAACGTTGCGATGGGACCTGCCTCAACCACCACCTCTGGCAGCTCATTCCATACACCCATCACCCTTTGTGTGAAAAAGTTACTAAACTAAACAAAAAAACAAAATCTAAATTAAACTAACATCTTAAATTAAACTAAATGAACTATTTCCTCTGTCTGTTAAAGGGATTCAGTGAGTGATTTTTTGTGAAAATGAAAGGTCATGATCGACATAATAAAACAGCTCCTGTGCACACTGCAAGCTCTCAGTGTTCACTTTCTCCAGCAGCAACTTGCACATCACAGAGTTGCCCGCACTCCCAGTGTGGCCCGAGGCCCCAGCAAGGGAGATGTTTGGACGAGAAGTGGTGAGGTGCAGTGCGAGGGGATGAGTGTGGAGCTGGGACAATGCACGGCTGGGTGTGTCGGGCATGTTTGTGCCAGCAAACCATGGCATGAACTCACATCCAGCTCAGCATTAGCAGAGCATTTTAGTATAGTTTAGAAATACTGCGCGGAAACAAGACCATTGGCCCACCGAGTCCATGCCGACCAACGATCACTGAAGCCATACCTGCACGTCTTTGGAGTGTGGGAGGAAACCGGAGTAGCTGTAGAAAACCCACATCAGCCCATCTCATCCATGCTGACTGTTTAAGCTAGTCTCATTTGCCTGCAGTTAGCCCATAAGGAACTGGTGCGCTACAAAGCTGAGAACTATTGTACTTGAGTTTGAACTGATTGCATCAGTGGTGGTATATTTGATCTATTTGGATAGCATGCAAAACAAAACTTTTCACTGTACCTCAGTACACATGACATTAATAAACCTAAACCTGTTCAAATGTCTTTTAAATATTGTCACAGTACCTGCTTCAACTACCTTCTCTGGCAGCTCAGTCCATATACCCTTCACTCTCGGCGCAAAGAAATCGCCCCTCGGGACTCTTTCAAATCTTTCCTCTCTCACCTGAAACCGATGCCCTCTAGTTTTGGACTCTTTTGGGAAAGAAAATTGTGGATTTATTCAGTGAACTGAATTTATATTCTCCAGCTGCCATGATGGGGATTTAAGTCCAAATATCCAGTCCTGCCCTTCAGTCCATGACTGAACCCCATGTTATCTGTGTAGGAACAGCAGATGCTGGTTTATGCCAAAGATAGACAAAGTACTGGAGTAACTCATATGGTCAGACAGCATCTCTGGAGAAAAGGAATGTTTCTGATCTGAAGAAGGTTCCCGAACCGAAATCTCTGGAACTCTCTGCCACAGAGGGGAGTTGAGGCCAGTTGATTGGCTATATTTAAGAGGGAGTTAGATGTGGCCCTTGTGGCCAAGGGGATCAGAGGGTATGGAGAGAAGGCAGGTACGGGATACTGAGTTGGATGATCAGCCATGATCATATTAAATGGCGGTGCAGGCTCGAAGGGCCGAATGGCCTACTCCTGCACCTAATTTCTATGTTTCTATGAAATATTACCTATTCCTTTTCTCTAGAAATTACTCCAGCACTGTGTCTATCTGTGTTATTTTTCCTGCCAAATGAATTGAAATGTGCACACAAAATATACCTAAAGTTTGTAATCCAGCACTGACTCAGTTCTTTATTTCCACATAAAGTATAGTTTAAACCTGACTCCAACAGGTACATGTTTAAAAATAAAAAAGTCTAATTTTAACATGGAATAAAAGGAACTGCAGATATTGGTTTATGCCAAAGATAGACAAATAATATTAGAGTAACTCAGTGGGCCAGGCAGCATCTCCGCAGAACATGGATAGGTGACGTTTCAGGTCGGTACACATCTTCAGAACATTTCAACCTGACTTACAGGCACATTTTCATACAATCGAGCTCCTACAATATTATTAACTTCAAAAGTTGGATGTGAGTTCCTTCTGAGAAACCAAGAACTAGTTTCCTCTCTCTGTTTCTATTTATTGTTTTTCTTTTTTTGTTGTACGTGGTTTTGATGCCACCCATTACAAAACTGTGAAGGGGCAGTTGCATATCCAGTGACTTGTATCTATATTCCAACAAAATTAAGTTAAAGGATGTTTGTAAAAGAGGAACCACTTGTTACATACAGTTATTGTACCTGCTGATTATTGTACCATCCAGCTGCAGTACAGCGACAAGAACAATAAAAGTATTGTTCCACTTCTTTAACTTTCTCTCCTCCATTGAAAACTTTCCATGATTCTTGAATAGTAAGGACATCAAGGGTTAAAGGGAGGAGAAAAGGGAAAGATAGATCAGCCGTAATTTAATGGAGAGAGCAGACTCAATGGGCTGAATGACCTATGGGACGGGCTCGTGGTGGTTTGGGCCAAGAGCTAAATGTAACAGTCAGTTGGATATTCTATATGCAGGTAACTGGAAGAAATAATGAATTGGCTTTCAAGGATGGCAGTGCACTCAGTTGCACAAACCCACACATCTTTGGGATGTGGGAGGAAACCGGAGCACCTGGAGAAAACCCACGTGGTCACAGGGGGAATGTGCAAACTCCACTCAGACAGCACCCGAGGTCAGGATTGAACCCAGGTCTCTAGCGCCATGAGACAGCAGCACTACCCTCTGCGCCACTGGGCCACCCTCATTGTTCAATGTTTGTTGAGTAAGGATTATTAGGATGGCTCGGGTGAATGGAATAAGGCAGAACAAACTTGAAGGACTGAATGGCCTCTTTTGCTTTTGATTAATTTAGAAATTTTCCACGCTCTAAAATACTGATTGAGAATATGTTGCATTGTCATTCTGCTCAGCACAAGAAAGTTAATGAGACAATAATATTTAGGCACGTTTGATTTTTGTTTTAATTGGAAAGGTACAAAGTAAATACAAGATTTGGCGATTGCTGAACTAAATCATTTCTCCCAGCCAGTTTATCAATATCAAAACCTGAGAAACTGCACGTTTTATAATTCAGTTATACATGAAGAGCAACATTTACTGGACTGTAAACCCATAATTCCTCTATGTAGCCTGCACTAAACACAGTATACACCATGAACCAAAACTATCTTAGCTAATATTTAGAAACGGCATCTTGATCCCAGATAACACATAATTCACTTGGTAGTTTTCCGCATCTTAGAGTAAATTTCACGCTTGTTAGTATTTAATCCCCAATTCTCTGGACAAGAGGTGGCGACACAAGGAACTGCAGATGCTGGGGCCTTGAGCAAAACACAAAGTGCTGGAGGAACTCTGCGGGTTAATCAGTATCTGTGGAGGGAATAGACAGATAACGTTTTGGGATGGGACTGAAAAAGTTTGAGTTTAGTTTGTCACGTGTACCAAGGTAGAGTGAAAAGCTCTTGTTGCGTGCTAATCAGTCAGCAGAAAGACTATACATGATTCCAGTCAACCCAATGAGGTGGGGGTGGACAAAGCCTGGCAAGTGATAGGTGGATACATGTGAGGGGGGTGATTGGCAGATGGATGGAGTAAGTGAGAAAGGTTGGAGGTGAAAAGGAGACAAAAGGATGCCAGATCAGGTGTATCCATTCCTTCCACTGATGCTGTCTGCCCCTTGACAAGGTGCTGGTGATGACTGGTCTGGGCGGTGGAGGTGATTACAGAGTGCGGTCAACCTTAGGAAATTCATCATGTTGAATGGTTTGCCTTCACCACCGACCCACACATGGATCCACCATGCACGCCTCAGACTCTGAAGCCTGTGTGCCCAACTCCAGGCTGTCCCCGTAGATCAGAATAAAACTGGCAGCTCCCTGGTTCCCGCACGCTATCAGCGGGTTGGACAGGCTAGATACAGGAAGATTGGTCCTGATGTTGGGGAAGTCCAGGACTAGGGGTCACAGTTTAAGGATAAAGGGGAAATCCTTTAGGACCGAGATGAGAAAAACATTTTTCACACAGAGTGGTGAAACTCTTTGCCACAGAAGGTAGTTGAGGCCAGTTCATTGGCCATATTTAAGAGGGAGTAAGATGTGGCCCTTGTGGCTAAAGGGATCAGGGGGTATGGAGAGAAGGCAGGTACAGGATACTGAGTTGGATGATCAGCCATGATCATATTGAATGGTGGTGCAGGCTTGAAGGGCCGAATGTCCTACACCTGCACCTATTTTCTATGTTTCTATATATTGAACAGCAGAGCAACAAGCAGAGTTTTGCATGTGACGGTATTACAGACCCGATACCTTTCGAAAGTTACACATTTGAAAATTCTTGGTATATTGATTTTTATGCTCTTCAATTAATTTGTAATTCCATCATTTACTACAAACAAAAATGCGTTAAAAAAACTGTTATTAATTAAGGTAGGCGGCCAGGCCCTTTAGAGAACAGAAGCAGCGTAGAGACGGTCACAGCAGCAGCAGAGACTTAGTTACTGGATGTACAGAAACTGAGTCCCGTGGACTGTGGTATCGAAGGCTATGAACATCAACATCATTATTTCCCCTCGGACACCAACAGCAAGGAACAAAGTTAGGAAATTACTTTTGACAACAACTTTGTATGAAAAAGTTTTAGTTTAGTGATGCATCATGGAAACAGGGCCCTTGAATCCACATTGACCAGTTCACTAGTTCTACGTTAGCACACTTTCTCACCCACTTCCTGCACACTGGGTGCAAGTTACAGATAGCCAATTAACCTACAAACCCTCAAGTCTTTGGGGTGTGGGTGGAAATCTGAGCACCCGAAGGAAAACACCAACAATCGCAGGGAGAACGTGCAAACTCCACACAGAGAGCGCCCAAGGTCAGGACTGAACCAGGTGTCTGGTGCTGTGAGGCAGCAGTTGCACCATTAAAATTTTAATTATACGTGATTAACGAGGAGGTGTGGGGTTAGTGTTTGGTCGTGGTGGCATTGTTCTGGTGGTCCCTCACCGCTCCTCCTGCTGGACAAATTGTCACTCGTCGTGGCTCTGCTTCTGCTCTGCTGCTTGCAGGGGGATGCGGAGGAACTCGATGCGCAGGTGAGCCGAGACTGGGAACTGTACCGCCCTTGCCCCCTCCCTCTGCAACTGCAAACAACCCCACTCTCCTGCTCACCTGCAAGGGCGGTACAGTTCCCAGTCTCGGCTCCTGTACAGGGGGGTGGCCGAAGACGTCAGGATCACCAGAAGCCGCTCCCCGATGGGCCGCTACGGCGACAAGTGGCAGTTCGCCCACAGCCCGAGCTGCGCCCCCTCATCGGGACACCAACCCCCAGGCCCACTGCAAGCACGGAGATCCCAGATCAGCAACTCCAGCCCAGCCCCGCTACAACTCCAGAGGAACACGCTCCCCGTAGGGGCAGAAGCTGATGGTGTGCAAGGTACATCTTGTTCTTGGGGTGGCGCAGTTCGGGCTGTGGGCGAACTGCCACTTGTCGCCATTGCGGCCCATCGGGGAGCGGATTCCTCTGGAGTTGGAGGGACAGGGAGACACAGCAGCTTTTGAGAATGGTGGGCAATCACTTCCAAATTTCCGCCCACACAGTCAGTACACCTCTCCTACACTTGTCCCCCGCACTAAGATTACATGAGACAATAATAAACCAAGACCAATATTGCTTGGTCATTGTGCATCAAACAGAACATGTTCCTTCAGTCCACATACCTGTAGAAAAAGAATCACAACCATGGTCAAACAGTTCCCCAAGTGGAGAGCAAGTGTTGGTCCTTCGAGCCTGCTTCCCATCAAGGGCATCCAGCGTCTGGTAGATAAATAATCCGAGACCGCACAGCACATACACATACCCCGGTGCCTGCAAAGGAGGGAGAGTAACAGGTCATAGACTGAGTGGCCTGCATTAACTTAAACTCCTAACTGGGGAGAAGGCAGGAGAATGGGGTTGTGACGGAATCAGCCATGATTGAGTGGCAGAGTAAACTTAATGAGACGAATGGCCCATTGCTATTAATGCAAGAGACTACTTAGTACTATGCTTAGTCTGACCCATGGCCTGCTAAACAGGGCTGAAGATGGAACTGAAATAACTTTATGGGAATTCCACAGATTCACCACCCTCTGACTAAAGAAATTCTCCCTCGTTTCCTTTTTAATGGTATGTCATTTTATTCTGAGGTTGTGCCCTCGGGTTCTGGACTCTCCCATTAGTGGAAACATCCTCTCCACAAGTCAGATAGCATCTGTGGTGAGGGAAACAAATTAATATTTCAACTCAAAGATGCCTTGTCAGAACTTTCCCAGTTCGAACGAGAACTTGGGGAAACGTGGAGAAAAGTGCCAAGTAATCATTAGTTGACCATGGGTCAGTGGTTCTAAAAGATTTCAGCCCAGTACAACCCACTCCATCTTCAATTAATATTCTTACATAGGTAATATATTTCTTCAACATCCGTGCCCTCTTTGATAAGACTCTGAAGAGCTAGAAGATGAACTTTGTTCCTGTTATCATTAAAAAGGAGCTCTAAAAAGGAAATATTAGTTCACAAATGCAGAGGACTCCTGTCGCACAGTCCCTGTAAAGGAAAATAGGCAAGATTGTACAAGCTGTTTTTCACAATCTCTTCCATGTGAACTCGTTAGCTACCATACAGCATCACTTGCAGGAAGACCAGGAGATTCAGAGAGTAAATTCCAGAGATGAGGCATAGTCAGAAATCCCATCAGTTTACACAAAGAGCAGAGATTGTACGCAAACAGATCTGCAAGTGCTGTCGGGTTGGATGAGATTGTAAAGCCAAGAGACGGACAAGGGGAGAGAGGGATATGAGATGATGGCGAATAGAAGTGGCACAGTTGCACAACAGTAGAGTTGTTGCCTCATAGTGCCACACACCCAGGTTCGATTCTGATTACTGGTGCTGTCTGTATGGAATTTGTACGTTCTCCTTGTGACCATGTGGGGATTCTCCGGGTGCTCCGGTTTCCTTCTGTACTCCAAAGACGTATAAGTTTGTAAGTTAATTGACTTCGGTAAGTTGTAAAAATTGTCCCCAGTGTTGGATAGTGCCAGAGTACGGGTTGATCTTTGGTCGGCGCGGACTCGGTGGGCCGAAGGGCCTGTTTCCGCGTGTATCTCCAAAGTCTGAAAGTCTAAAGAAGCGAGACACAAGAGACTGTAAATGCTGGATTCTTGAGAAATGATCAAAGTGCTGGAGTAAATGGGTCAGATCATCTATGGAGGGAAATGGATTGGCAACGTCTCAGGTTGGGACACTTCAGACCCGCTGAGACCCTACAGCACTTTGTTTTTTGAGGGAGAATACAAACTGGTGGAGGCTGGTGAACAGATTTTGGTGCAAGTTCGGTCACAGAGCAGAATTTATGGATGAGTTCTAGCTCACAGAGTATGGAAGCCAGTGAACAGAGCACTGGACTCATTAAGGCCCAGGGTATAAAAAAGGCACAGTTGCACAAAATCTGAAAAACCTGATAAATAAAACTATGAACTAGAGCTATAACATTTCTGCACAGGGACAGACTTATACACAGCTTGATAAATCATCCTACGTGACATGTGTCCAATGTAAAAGGAAACAATTCATTTAAATTCCCTAATCTCGACACCGCAGCCTAAACCAATGTTTAATCATTCTGCATTGCCCTATCTTGGATGTGGTTACCAAATGAGATAATCAGCATTCTGCTGCTTTCTGTGCAACACAAACTGGTTTATATCCATTGCCCAAATTGATTTGTATTTCTCAGAAGTCATCGTCTTTTAAATTCAGTTAAAGTTTGAGGAAGAACACGTCATCTTTTGGGAGCTGGATAGCTGCATCATGCACAAACAAGTTAAACCGACATAGATAATAACCAATGCTCTCTTTGGAAGGGTCACTGGTGATATTTATGGCTCCTACACTTCCAGTGCAGATACAACTTTTGGACAAAACTTGGAATCTTCTATCATAGCAACTCGGTCTGGAAATAATTTAGTTTAGTGATGCAACATGGAAACAGACCCTTCGAATCCACACGGACCATCGGTCACCTGTTCACAGTAGTTCTATGTTATCCTACTTTCTCATGCATTCCCTTCACGCAAAGGGCAATTTACAGAGGATAATTAACCTGCAAACCGGCACGTATTTGGGATGTGGGAGAAAACAAATGGAGCACGGAAACCTATGCGGCCAGAGGGAGAACAGGCAAACCAAACCGACAGCATCCGAGGTCAGGATTGAACCTGGGTCTCTGGTGGTGTGAGACAGCCGCTCTATCCACTGCACCTCTGTGCCATCCAGCTTGGGAAACAACATCTTACCTTCTGTCTGAGCATCTTTCAGCCTCTAGCACTCAATATTGAACCACCCAATTTCAGATAATTAACTCTTTATGTATTAGAAAGGGCATCTCTGCTGATAATCGCTTTTGCTATTTTACCAAAGGGAGCTGAGAGAATGCTCTGTGTTCTGTTTCACAGAGACATGGTTCACCCCCAGCTCCTCAGACTCAGCAGTCCAGCCTGAAGGTTTCTCCATCCACCGCATGGACCGTACACAGGTATCTGGAAAAAGGAGAGGGGGCGTCTGCCTCATGGTCAACTCTGCATGGTGCTCAGACATGGCAGTTCAGTCTAATTCCTGCTCTACGCACCTGGAACACCTGGCAGTGAAGTGCCGTCCCTTCTACCTACCGAGGGAATTCACCTCCATCATCCTGACCGCGGTCTACATCCACCCCAGACAGAGGCGTTTACCACCATAGCCGGAGACTTCAACAAAGCCAACCTGAAGAAATTGTTCCCTAACCAACATGTCTCCTGCAGCACCAGAGGATCAAAACACCCTTGACCACTGCTAAACGACCATCAAAGACGCCTATCGCACTATCCCTTGCCCTCACTTTGGAAAATCCGACTCGCAGTTCACTCATTCACGGCTTCTGGACTCACAGTTCACTCACTCACGGCTGCTGGACTCGCACCCGGCCTCCGGAACTTTATTTTCCTCGCCCCGGTGATTGACAGCGGGCGCCGGAAGGGGCGTTACCTTCATGGTGACAGAGAGGCGAGAAGACCAATATGCTGATCTCACGATTTTTAAACCTTGATAACTATTGTAATATTCCACCGATCGGATCGAAACTTGGTGCGCTTGGAGCAGAGGTGAACGGCGAGTAAGGTGGCGAAAAAATCCTAGCAATATATGGTACCGTTTTTGCAGAAATTTAAAAACAATGCAAACCGGAAGAGGACAAGATGAGAGTTTTAGTAATAGTATAGATATAGACATGATGATATGATGTTAACATATTCACATATTCTGTTGTGCTGCAGCAAGTAAGAATTTCATTGTCCCATCCCACAAATGCAATAATACTCTTGACTCTTATGCCGTTTGGCATAAAAGCATAAACTAGTTTTAGTGTTACCTCAGGTCATCTAAACTCTCCCTGTCACAGATATTTCCTATGATCCAGATTCCAAAGATGTACAGACTGGTAGAATAATTGGCTGCTGTAGATTGGCCCTGGTGCGCAGATGAACAGCAGAACCTGAGGAGTTAATAATCTGCTGGGTCTCCCGGTTGCTAACCATTATCGTTCCCATATAAACTTTTCTGTCCTGGGCCACTTCCATTGCCAGAGTGAGGAGACTACATGGAAACTGGAGGAATAGCACCTGATATTCCGCTTGGGCAGCTCACAAGCCAATGGTATGAACATTTAATTCTCCAATTTTGGGTTACACCCCACCCCCAAACTTTTTCTTCCCACCCCTCATTCCTGACCTCGGTGCACATCCATTCTACCACTATCCCATCCCCACCCTGCCCTCCACCCAATCCCCTTCCATCTACATCTCTTCTTCTGGCTTCACATTTCACTCCTCTTTCAAACCTCTTCTCTCCTTATCAACACCCTCTTGTCTCCTTCAGTCAGCCATTTCTAGCCTGTGTCCACCCATCTGCCTATCCAGCCCCCCCCACCCCCTCACCTGCATGCAACTACCACTTGCCAGACTTTGTCCTGCCCCACCTCTTTTCCAGCTTTCTCTCGCACTGCAACTAGTCTGAAGATGGGTTCCGAGTCGAATCGCCACCTAGCCACGTCCCCCAGAGATGCCGCCTGATCCACTGAGTTACTCCAGCACTTTGTGTCTTTCCGTGGTAAGCCTGCATCTGCAGTTCCTTGTTTCTGTCTGCATCTGCACTTCCTTATTTCTACACCTAGGTTACGCAAGTTGGTGTAAAGTTTGGAAGAACTGTGTTCTGTTCTGTGTGCTGTACGTAAGGAATACTGACCATTGACATTCCTCTTTGCATGTCTACCGTTCCCTTTCCATCCTCACTGGAATCCTATCTTCATGTTGTGAATGAAGATAAGATAATCCATTTGGAATTACTTACAAAGGTGCATGCTATAGCAGCACTGGAAATAGCAAATGGCTGCATTCAGATTATTATCCAGTTGGTTACTGACATTTGATGCAAACCAAATAAAAAGTGATACGGTTGGTATGTCCACTGACGACTTTCCCCCTTATGGTCATGGAGGCTCAGTCACTGCGATCATTCCAAAGGCAGATTGACAGAATTAGAGTCAATCAGTTATCGAGTCACACAGCATGAAAACCGGCCCAGTCAGAAGAATGTTCTGACCCAAAACACCATCTGTGTTCATGTTCTCCAGGGATGCTGTCTGATCCACTGAGTTACTCCAGCATTTTGGCTCTTTCCATAGAAACAGGCCATTCAGCCCAACTTGTTAATACCGACCACGATGCCCCACCTAAGCTTGTCCCACCTGCCCACGTAGGCTCACATCACTCTGAACCTTTCCTATCCATGTACCTGTCCGAGTATCTTTTAAAGCTGTTTAATACCTGCCTCAAATACCTTCTCTAGCAGCTTGTCCATATATGCATCACCCACTGGGTGAAAACCCTCAGGTTCCTATTAAATCGTTCACCTTAAACCCATATCCTCTGGTTCTCGATTCTGCTACGCTGGGAAAAAGACTCTGTGCATTCACCCAATCTGTTCCTGGACATTAAAGGAATTTGGTGATAGAGCTGCAAATGGCATTAAAGTTGACAATCAGATGGAAATCAGGAGCATGCCAATAGGGCCTGTTGATCTACTCCTGCTCTATTTCTTACATCTTTACACGATAAACATCGATTGCCATACGCACCAGCCATCTCACATTTTATTTGGTTTGCATCGTATTTCAGTAACACTGTGCATTCCTACCCCGATTATAATCTGAGTGCAACCATTTGCGATTTCCATTGCTGCTGTGGCAGACACCTC
The DNA here is from genome assembly GCF_028641065.1 of Leucoraja erinaceus. Taxonomy (NCBI): domain Eukaryota; kingdom Metazoa; phylum Chordata; class Chondrichthyes; order Rajiformes; family Rajidae; genus Leucoraja; species Leucoraja erinaceus. The sequence continues at coordinate 19,230,091 of NC_073395.1, read as the reverse complement.
TAAGTAATTCTAGATAGATACTTTATCCTATGTACTCATAAGATTCCAGTAACTGTAGGGAAGGAATGATTAATGTGCAGAGAGTAACTACTGTGGGTAATAGACCCTTCGACGATTTTCACAGATTTAGAACCTAACTAGTCCCATCCACACACACTAACCAGTGGGGGGGGAGGGGGGGGGAGAGGAGGGGGAGGGAGGGGGGAAGAGGGGGGAGAGAGGGAGGAAGGGGGGAAGAGGGGGAAGAGGGGGAAGGGGGGAAGGGGGGGGGAGAGGGGGAGGGGGAGAGGGGGGAGGGGGGGGGGGGGGGAAGGGAGAGGAGGGGGAGAGGGAGGAGGGGAGAGGGGAGGAGAAGGGAGAGGAGGGGGGGGGGGGGGGGAGAGAGGGAGGGGAGGGGAAGGGAGGGAGGGGGAGGGAGGGGGGGGGGAGGGAGAGGGGGGGGAGAGGGGGGGGGGGGGAGGGAAGGGAGAGGAGGGGGGAAGGGAGAGGAGGGGGGAAGGGAGAGGAGGGGGGAAGGGAGAGGAGGGGAAGGGGGGAAGGGAGAGGAGGGGGGAAGGGGAGGAAGGGGGAAGGGAGAGGAGGAGGGAAGGGAGGGGGGTAGAGAGGGAGAGGAGGGGGGGGGGGAGGAGGGGGGGAAGGGAGGGGTAGGGGGGGAAGGGAGAGAGGAGGAGGGAAGGAGAGGAGGAGGGGAAGGGAGAGGAGGGGGGAAGGGAGAGGAGGGGGAGGGGGAGAGAGAGGGAGGGGGAGGAGGGAGGGAGGGATTGAGGGAGCCTGGCGTGGCGGGGTCCGAGCCTGAAGCCATCTCCCTCCTCTTGCTGCAAGACGCTGCCCCCTGCCACTGGCCCCGACAGCCCCCGCCTGAAGCCGTCCCCTTCCCCCGGATACTCCCCCCCCTCCCCCCACCGGCTCCAACAGCCCCCATCTGAAGTCGTCCCCCCTCCCCCAGCTGTAGGCGCTTCCCCCCCCCCCCACCGACAGCCTCCACCTGAAGCCTTGCCCCTTCCTCGGCTGCAGGACGCTCCCCCCCCCTGAAGCCGTCCTCATCCCCCGGGTGCAGGATGGAGTCGAGGGGGGAGGTAACTAGTTGGCAGACAGGAAGCAAGTAGTGGGAATTAATGGGTCCTTTTCAGAATGGCAAGCAATGACTAGTTAGGTGCTGTAGAGCTATTAATAAATACTCCAAGTCATGACCGAACAGGTTTATTGGCATATAGTAAAGTTCCACAGCAAGTTGTCACCTCTGTGAATACATCCCGACTAGCCGCCAGAGAAGGGGAGGTGCAGCGAGGCCTGGGTGTGCTTGTACATCAGTCACTGAGAGTAAGCATGCAGGTACAGCAGGCAGTGAAGAAAGCTAATGGCATGTTGGCCTTCATTGCGAGAGGATTTGAATTTTAGAGCAAGGTAGTCCTATTGCAGTTGTACAGGGCCTTGGTGAGACCGCACCTGGAGTATTGTGTGCAATTCTGGTCTCCTAATTTGAGGAAGAACATTATTACTATTGAGGGACTGCATCGTAGGTTCGCCAGATTAATTCTTGGGATGGTGGGACTGACGTATGATGAAAGAATGGGTCGACTGGGCTTACATTAGCTGGAATTTAGAAGGATGAGAGGATATCTGTTGGAAACATATAAAATTCTTAGAGGATTGGGACAGGTTAGATGCAAGAAAAATGTTTCTGATGTTGGGGAGTCCAGAACCAGGGGTCACAGTTTAATAATAAGGGGTAGGCCATTTAGGACTGAGATGAGGAAAAACGTTTTCACCCAGAGAGTTGTGAATCTGTGGGATTCTCTGCCACAGAAGGCAGTGGACGTCAATTCACTGGATGTTTTCAATAGTGTTACATTTAGCTCTTAAAGCCAAGGGAAATGGGGGAAAAAAACAGAACTGGGTACTAAGTTTGGATGATCAGCCATGATCACATTGAATGGCAGTGCTGGCTCAAAGGGCCGAATGGCCCAATCTTGCACCTATTTTCCATGTTTCTGTGTAAGTAATATTGAACTAAACACTATTGACTAATAGAAGGGTTCAGGTTAGGCATCTGCCAGCCTGTAGCCTAGCACAGACCTACTAAAATATGGCAAATCCTGCTGGGCTGGGGGAGTTCACAAGGTAGATGCAAGAGCTGAGCTCTAAACGTCTTAAGGGCCTGTCCCACGTGGGCGTCATTTACACGTCATTTACGCAACATCATTTAGGTGTCACGACGCATGATGCGCACTATTACGCGCACAAGGTACGTGGTGACGTAGGCAGTAACGCGCGGCGCCCCAGGATTTTGGGATGTACAAAATCTTTGCTCGCCATCTGCGTGACGCGCAAATGATGCCCAAGTGGGACAGGCCCTTTACTGCCTGCTGTTCCCTCCACCTCATCCCAGCACCCAACATTCACCACTCCTTTCACCCCTTGACCTTATTCCACTTGGTTTCCCCGTACACAAACACACCCCTCCTCACAGATGGGCCCCGTGTCCCTCCGGCACGGGCTTGGAACCACATTTACATACACATACACCCTCCACGACAAATCCCTAGACTAACCCGCCAGCCCTATAATCCCACACATCCCCAGAACCTGGCTGCTCCCTCAACCCAGCCACACCCATCCTCCCACCCTGGGGAACCCAGGACAACCCAAACATATTGTCACCGACACATACTCTGGGATCGGAACTCCCCTTACATCCCCAGGGACCCAGTCAACTCCTCCCCCCTCCCCAGGACCCATACAATTTGATAATTGTACGTTGAGATGCAACCGTATTCTTGCATGTTTACACTTAATTTATACTGTAATTTTTTTTATTGTACCTTAAATCAACACATTTTACTGGCTTGTCACTGATTTTACACAGAAAATGTGTGATAATCATACCTTAAAATGACACCAACTCCTTGCTTGTTTGCACTTGTCATATTGAAAATATTTTATATTACACCAACACCTACTTGTAACATCATACTTGTTCCTTGCTTGTTTACTCTGAGAGAGAAGTCTCCTTTACCATTGTTTTTCAACGCCAAATCAGGGCTCGAAATTAGCGGTTGCCTGGGTGCCATTGACCACCCAGAGTGCCGTCGGGCAACCTAAATGCCGAATCATTTTACACGGCATGGCACTGCAGATACTGGTTTATACCGATAGACACAAAAAACTCAGCAGGTCAGGCAGCATCTCAGGGGAGAATAGGAATGTGACGTTTCGTGTCGGCGGCGGCTGGATTACGGGGCAAAGATACTAGGTGCGTGGTGACGAAGGGTCGGAGCGAATGACGGGCCCTGCACAGCGGCAGCAGCAGCGGCTCCACTGCCTCCTGCTCCCGCACCCCGCCCGCCCTGATAGCGGTCGCTGCTTGCAAATCCGCCAATGGTGCTTTCAAAACAACCCCTCTCGCACGCCGAGGCCGTGGTTCTTTGCCATTGGATCTTTGAGCTGCACCGCTCGGCCCTGCACCTTGCTGTTGGCTGGCGGAGGAGGGGAGGCGGTGGCGAGGAGATCCCAGCCGACTCCCCCTTTGGCGGCGGCACTTGCCATTGGACAGGGACGGCCAAGGCAGCGGGGCGATGTTGTCCGAGGAGCGCTGACCTTACTTCCTCCCCACCTCCTCTGCCCCTTCCCCCTCCCTCTCTCTCGTACACCCCCTCCACTCCCCCCCCTTATCCCGAGACCCCTCCTCTCCATCCCGCACTGATCCCCATTCCCGCCTCTATTCCGTCCTCACTGACATCCCCTGTGCTCCCCTCCCCATCTACCCCCCCCCCAAATCTATTTATCACCCTGTACAAAATTCATCCTGCACTGACCCCCATTCCCATCCATCCTGCACTTCTCCCCCCATTTATACTGCACTGATCCTCCCATTCATCCTGTACTAACCCACCCTCCATTTACCCTGCACCGATCCCCCCATCCATCCTGTAGTGATCTACCCATTCATCTTTTACTGATCCCCCATTCTTCCTATACTGATCCCCTCATTCATCCTTTCGTGATCACCATTCATCCTGCACAGACCTCCCGATCCCCACTGTCCCGACCCCCCCCCCCCACTCATCCTGTACTGATCCCCCCCATTCATCCTGTGCTGATCCCCCCCCCCATCCATCCTGTACTGCTCCCCCATTCAAGAAGAATGGGGGGGAACAGTCTGAAAAAGGGTCTTGACCCGAAACGTTGCCTATTTCCTTCGCTCCATAGATGCTGCCTCACCCGCTGAATTTCTCCAGCATTTTTGTCTAACCCCATTCATCCTGTACTGATCCCCTCCATTCATCCTGTACTGATCCTCCCCATCCATCCCGTACTAATCCCTCCATTCAACGCCACTGACATCCCCCGTGCTCTCCCCTCACAATTTTACATACTCCAACCAACACGTACTAATTCACCTGCCTCAATCCATCCATTCCTCACCGATTGCTTTCAGAGTGAACATTGACTATGTTTGATAACGGAATGCAATCAAATGTGTTTTAATTCCCAATGTTATTATTTGTTTTAGTCCATAAAGATGGATTATTTGAATTGTGAACACGTGAAACATTAAAACCGCAGTGTTCGATTGGCACTGCTACCGTTGACACGTTATTACAGAATTTATTTTAACGGCAAATCAATGCTCTTAATATGGAGTATCAGTACTGTAGTTATTTAATGAGCAACATTCGCAACTATACATTGGATTTATCCAGGTTTTACTTCTACAGTCGATCATATACATCACAAATATGGTCAGGAGATATTTCAGTTGAAATTTTAACGTTAATTCTGAAGTGGGAATGATGGAAACAGCGGTTATCAATAATTTTTTTTAATCTGGTGTGTACAAACTGGGTATCTTCATTGCTGTTCACAAAACGTACATCTAATCTGAGTGTCCGGTAATGTGGCGTTTTGACACCTTTAAACATATTACCAAAAGAACATTTGCTGCAGTTGTGTCCTTTGGCCATCTCTTGTCAGTTAGTGTAATGTTTAACCTGTCAGATGGGTATAGTCGGTTTTAACAGCTATTATCAAACCATAAGTGCTGGAGAAATTCAGCGGATGCGGCCTCATCTATGGACGTAAGGAAATAGGATGTCACTCCAGAGTGTGAATGTCAATAACGACCCATGAAATGTCAAGTATATATGTTTTACAATGGATTGACACAGGTTTGATATTAGAACCACATTTTTGTAGGTTCCTAGAAAGAACAGAAATAAATTATGTGAATGTAGAAATAAGTTTGGCAGGCCGAAACCCATTATCTGAAGAAGGGTTTTGGGCCCGAAACGTTGCCTATTTCCTTTGCTCCATACATGCTGCCGCACCAGCTGAGTTTCTCCAGCACTTTTGTCTACCTCGATTTTCCAGCATCTGCAGTTCCTTCTTTAACATAATATGTGAATGCTTAATTGAGCATAATTCCGACTGGTAACTACACACTTCGTCCGAACACATTATCACACGCGTCATGCAAACCACTTAAACTGTCATTTGGCAACCTAAAAAGCTGCCCGGCTGGCAACAGGCGAAAAAAGTTAAGTGAGTGCCCTGCAAATGAATTTCAAATCCAACTCTTAACAGTTAGGATGAAAATCATGATCCATCTACTTCAAAGATGATCATATTGAGCTACATAGCCACTCAGTCAAATTAACTACAGTGGAAAAAATATTAACATCTCAACCTGGAATTTAAGACACTATTTGAAAATAACACTTCCCAAAATATAAAATTAAAGATTTCTTTAAATCTATGGTAAAATTATTTAAAAAATAGAAAAGTAAGCGAATAATCATTTATCTTCTTTTGATTGCTGGATATTTTCTGATTGCCAGAGTTTGCAAAGTCAGTGATTATTAAGGAATACTAATTGCTGACTCAATGGCGAATCCAAGATGGATTGCGCTTTTTTGCGCAGCCAGAAGCAAAGCATCTCTCTACAGGTACACAAAATTGCTGGAGAAACTCAGCGGGTGCAGCAGCATCTATGGAGCGAAGGAAATAGGCAACGTTTCGGTCCGAAACCCTTCTTCAGACTGATGTCCTTCTACAGCCCGCGGCTGTGAGCTGGGAACGTGGCCAGGGGCCTTTTTATCGAACCACCGCGGTCTCGATGCCTCCCGGATCGCCGCGTTGAACCCCGGCCGTGGACTCGCGGGTAGAAGCCGGGTCGGATGAAGCGGACGGGGCCCGGGTCGGCACCAACGGAGGCGTGAAGTGGGGCGTCGACAGGGGCGCGGCCTCGGCAGCGGTGAAGCTTCGCGACGATGGGGCCACGGCGGCGGTGAAACCTCGCAGCAGCGGAGATGCCTTGCTTACCGAATTTCAAAATCCACGGGAAAATGTCATGCCTGAACCCAGCCACATCCCACCCAGCACCCTTGGATCACTGTTAGTCATTCCCCAACACCCCTGTGACCCATTCACTCCACCTCCAACACACCTGCTTCCAGACAGCACACTGCACATCTCGTATGTGTATGTGACAAATAAACTTGACTTGACTTGGGTCACAGTCATCCCCTCCTAACACCCAGGGAACCCACTCACCCCCTCCCCAGGACCCACGGGTCCCAGTCACCTCGCCCAGGGCCCGATCACCCCAGCCTCCTCATTTTGCCCTCCCTACCCGTGGGCCCACGGGCCGAGCTTACCTGCTCGGTGCCGCCGGGGCAGTGGTAGACGAGCAGCAGGGTGCTGAGCAGGTTGGTGGCGAGGCCAAGCAGGGTGATGGCGTTGGGCGCCAGCCAGGCGGGCACCAGGTTCAGCAGCCAGCACCAGTAGAGCTGCAGCGCCGGCTCGAACAGCGAGCGGCCGGCCGCGCGGTACCGGTGGTCCTCCAACCGCTTCAGCTGCGCCTCGCTCAGCGGCCGCAGCAAACGCGTTCCCATCGCCGCGTCTCGTCTCGTCTCACAGTCACAGCCAAAGATTCTAAAGGAGCCAGCGATGGCCAAGCCCAAAGATACTGGAGGAGCTCCTCTAAGATCTTTGGCCAAGCCCACGAGGGGCGTAGGCAGGTGGGGGCGCGGGGGGGGGGGGAGGTGAGGTGAGGTGAGGAGGGTGAGGTGAGGAGGAGGAGGTGAGAAGGAGGTGAGAGGGGGGGGGGGGGGGGGGAGGAGGATGGGAGGGGGGGAGGAGGGAGGACCAATGGGGGGGGGGGGGTCAGAGAAGACGGAGCCAGGTGGAGGGGTCGAGGCTTGTGAGGTGCGTTCGTTCATTCCTCCCCTCATAGATGAGGCGCTCACACAGGTCTCCTCAATACCCCCCCCCCCCCCCCAGCTCCGCCCTTGCTCCCCCTCCCCCTAGTCGCAACAGGGAATGTTGAGACCCCCTAGTCCTCACTTTCACCCTATCAACCGTCGCATACAACACATAATCCTCCGACATTTTGGCCACCTACAACGGGATCCCACCACGAGCCACATCTTCCCATCTCCATCCCTTCCACAGAGACCGTTCCCTCTGCAACTCCCTGGTTAACCCGTTCCTTCCCATCCAAACCACCCCCTCCTGAGGCACTTTCCCCTGCAACCACAGGAGATACAACACCAGTCCCTAAACCTCCCCCCTCGACTCCGTGCTAGGACCCAGACAGTCTTTTCAGGTGAGGCAGAGGTTCACTTGCACCTCCTCTAACCTCATTTACTGTATCCGCAGTTCCAGGTCTGGATTCATATGTTGGCGAGATCTACGCAGGCTCGGCGATCGTTTCACTGTACACCTCTGTTCAGTCCGCCTAAACCTATCTGATTTGTTGGTTGCCAAACACTTTAACTCCCCCTCCCATTCCCGTACTGACCTCTCTGTTCTGGGCCTCCTCCAATGTAAGAGTGAGGCCCAGCGTAAATTGGAAGAACAGCACCTCATATTTCGCTTAGGCAACTTACAACCCAGTGGTATGAAAACTGATTTCTCTAATTTCAAGTAACCCTTGCTCTCCTTTTCTCTCTTCCTCATTTCCCAACCAGTCTGACTGCCCCCTAATTAAATGTTATTTCTGTTTGCTTTGTAGTCACTTCTTCTAGCTAACAATGATCTATTCCACATTTTCCTTGAACATCCCCTTTGATGTCTTGTTTTCACACCTTACGCTTCCTTATCTATGTGTCTCCCTCTCCCCTGACAGTCTGAAGAAACGTCTCAACTCAAAAAGTCACCCATTCCTACTATCCAGAGATGCTGCCTGTCCCGCTGAGTTACTCCAGCATTTTGTGTTTATCTTAGGGGCAAGGCTTGGGGCTGGCCGAGGCATGGCTTGCTGAAGGAGGGGGCCACAGGACACCCACTGGGAGGCAGAGCCTGCAGCGCCATGGAGGGGAGGGGTCTGTGGGCGGGGCCTGCCGCCCAATATGATATAGACATATGGAACTGTAGATAGACACAAGTGCTGGAGTATCTGCAGGTCAAGCAGCATCTCTAGAAAAGGAATAGGTGACGTTTCGGGTCAGGATCCTACTTCAGAATGAAGAAACTTTTCTCAAAATCCTTTACAAAATCTGGATGATCATACCTTGTGATGGTGGAGGCCAAGTCAAGGGATATTTTTAAGGCGGAGATTGATAGATTCATGATTAGTAAGGGTTTCAGGGGCTATGGGGAGAAGGCAGGGGAATGGGGTTGAGAGGGAAAGATAGATCAGCCATGATTGAATTGCGGTGTAGGCATGATGGGCTGAACTTATGAGAACCTGACGAACGTGATGGATGATGGGAGATGGACTTGTGATGATGGTCTTGATGCACGTGATGGACCATCAGATGATGCCTCTGTTCTGTGGAGCAGTGTGATGTTCTCAAACCATCTCGACGTTCCACCTTCGAAGTGCTGTCACTACCGCTCTAGGGATTTTGTCGGTGAGAGAATTAGTTAGCGGATTCTAGTTTTCCCAGAACGCCACTGTTCAGGCAGGTAGCACCCATGGGATAAATCAAGGGATCCAAGATCCTGAATTCTCTGGGGGGATGTTGCTCCACGCCAGGCAGCCCCTGACCTGAAGCAACTACTGGTGGTCTACTGTGGTTTTTAATGTGTTGATACTTCTATGTTGAAAATCGTTACATTTTTTTACTGAACTGTACGCAAAAAAGGAATGTTGTTGTACGTAGGCAGATGTGACAATCAAATACCATTAAACCTTTGAAAATAATCAGTGTTGCATCAATAATCAATGCAGAAAAAAAAGTACAAAAGGTAATTTAAGGCATTTATTTACCATTTTCAAAGCCAGATTTACGCAATAAAGATGTTACAGCACTTTACAATGGTACCTATCAACATCAACAGAAGTCTCCCAGAAGATTTGAGAAAGATGTTTAACATTGAGAGGGATTTACACAACGTGAGTAATGAAAGAGTGTTGCCATTGGCTTGGAGTTGGGGGAACATTTCAGAGTCTGCAGAACATGGTGAACAAGTAGTGTGCAGGAGGGAACTTCAAATGCTGATTTTACACTGAAAGCAGACACTAAATGCTGGAGTAATTCAGTGGGCCAGGCAGCATCTCTGGAAAAAAACATAGAAAATAGTTGCAGGAGTAGGCCATTCAAGCCAACACTACCATCCATGTGATCATGGCTGACCATCCAAAATCAGTACCCCCGTTCCAGCTTTCTCCACATATCCCCATGGAGAAAAGGAATAGGTGACATTTTGGGTCGAAACCCTTCTTCCGACTGAGAGTCAGGGGAGAGGGAAACTCGAAATCACAGATGATTTGAGACAGATGTTTAATGTTTTTTCGGGATTTACACAACGTGCGTTAAGAGAGAGTCTCCATTGGCTTGGAGTTGGGAGAACATTTCAGAGTCTCCATTTTCTCTCCCTCTCCTGACTCCCAGTCTGAAGAAGGGTTTCAACCCAAAATGTTGCCTAATTTCTCCAGAGATGCTGCCTGGCGTGCCAAGTTACTCCAGCATTTTGTGTCTATCTTTGGTGGACAAGTAGTTTGTGAATGCAGGCAGAGCAAGTGAATGTGACCATCAGTTAAAGAGCAGAGGATTGCAGTGGGATCTGTGCACAGCAAGAGCCTTGTTAACACAGGACATTCAGACCATGGATTGACTATCAAATAAATCTTCAAACAAACACATTTAACAGAGGCAGCCTATTAGTGTATAGACATTGATTGTGCACACCATAATTGTTAAAAGACAATGTTTTTATCGCCTTTGAATGAAGAATCTACTAATAGGCTGTGTTCATAACAACATTACTCAAATCTTTCAATACTTGCACTATAATTCAGCATGCAAGACTTAATCTCTATTCTAGATGTCTGTAAACAAACATAATTCCTTCCCCCCACTTCCCCTTCTGAAAAACAAGCCACCTTGTTACAGTTATCCATTTATATATTAAATCATCTCCAAGTCCAGGGGTCAGTGTACAAGATGTGGATTGGCAGCTCAAAGCCAAACCATTGCAAGTTTGTGAACAATGAAAGCACAGTCAAACTCTAACAATAAACCACAATCACATTCGGATCCGAGAAGAGAGAGAGAGAGAGAACGAGTTGCCTGGCCACCTCACGGCGGTGTTAATACACTCTCTGAGCCGACGTATAAGCGTATGATACCGAGCGGCATTCCCTGAAGCATCAGCTCATGGAACTGGAAGCCACCTGCAAGGTAACAAACAAGAGTTCAGCTTCCCTAAAAGACCTGGTGTCTTAAGGACCAGGTTTAATCAAACCAAGATCAGATGGTGCAGGAAAAATCAGTCATCCACCGATACCATTTTGGAAAAGAGTTCCCAACATCCCCATCACTTCTGAACCTTCTGAATTTTGTAATCGGCAGAGCAGTTCTCTGCATATCACCAACTTGGACAATTTTACATTTTTATCACGCCAATTAATCAAGCCAATTAACCGATAAACCTGTACATTTTTGGAGTGTGGGAGGAAACTGAAGATCCCGGAGAAAACCCACGCAGATCACGGGGAGAACGTACAAACTCCGTACAGACAGCACCCGTAGTCGGGATCGAACCCGGATCTCTGGCACTGCATTTTGCTGTAAGGCAGCAACTCTACCGCTGCACCACCGTGACTGCTGAAAATATTTGGAAGATATTTGAGATGTGAAATTTCAACATTTAAAATTTCAAATATTTGATTGGCCGGTCCATCACAAGTACTGACCCGTTCACCCTGGAAGGGATCTACAGGAGGCACTGCAGTTTGAAATTAACTTGCGAAATATCGGTGTTAGGTTTATCTGGTTCCCCTCATGAATTAATTTGCTTTATATTTGGGAATATTTGTCCAGTACTTTAAGCTGTAGTTATTTATTGGCAATTGTTGAAAACCTGTCTATCTTTTATTCATCTGTGACACCCACTCTGATTCCAGACCTAAAGGGGTTTCATTGACCAACTGTCCATTTGGTACAATGCTGGCACACCTTCTGGTTCAGTAAGTCGAACGCCCAGGAACAAAGGAGACTACAGAGAGTAGTGAACACTGGCTGGTCCATCACTGGTACTGACCTCCCCCACTCTCAAAGGTTTTATAGGAGGCGCTGCCTCAAAGAGGCAGCCAATATCATCAAAGATCCATACCACCCTGGCTACTCTCTCATCTCACTGCTGGGATGAAGGTACAGGAGTCTAAAAACTGTGACCACCAGGTTTAAGGACAGCTTCTCCCCAGCAACCATCTGCACAACACTAACCTCATCAGCTGTGATCTTCTATGGGCCGTGTCTTTGGTTGCAATACAGACTTTGGTATTGCACTATGATGGTCTCCTAGTATTATTAATTATTAACTTATTGTATTATGAATATTGTATGAATTTTGTGTTATAAAGATGCAGCAAATAATAATAATTTCATTGATCCATTGCCGATGCATATGACAATTAAACTCACTTGACATAATATTTTCTAATTTTTTTAAACAAATTTTACAGCAAAATGGTTTTCAGTTGAACTTGTACAACATCTTCATTTTTTGTTTATCAATTTTTTTTTGTCTAGTCTTTACGATAACCTTACAGACAGTGATATTCATAATTAAAACTGTATCTGTTGTACAATATGATTTTAATAATTCCGTTTTAGGACATTTGATAAACACTCTTGGCTCATTTAAAAGTCATTTGGATTGCTAGATGGATCTGAAAGGTTTAGAGGGATATGGGCCAAATGCAGATGTGGGACTCGATTAAATGGGGCATCTTGGACATGGATTGAATGGGGCATCTTGGACGAGTTGGGCCAAATGGCCTGTTTCCATGCTGTATAACTATGCCTCTTTAATAATAATGACATCAGTGTGTGATGAGGCCAGAACTAAGGAAAGAAGATAAATAAGACAGTGACACATCATGCTGGAGTAACTCAGCGGGTCAGGCAGCATCCCAGCAGAACATGGATAGATGACCTTTCTGGTCTGGACCCTTCTGGGAGAGAGGAGGAGATCTTCTCAGAGAATTCGCAGTGGAGCTATAAAATATAGAAACAAGGAACTGCAGATGCTGATTTACAAAAGAAGACACAGCATGCTGGAGTACCATAGCCTGTGGCTGAAGATAATAAGCATTTAAATATCTGACTTTTAACCAGTCTGAAGTATGCTCAATGTTCCAATGATGGAAAAGCAGCGTCAATTTGATTATAGTAAACAATGATACTAACTGGATAATTTCCTTCTGGGATTAAGGAACAGACATTGAACATTGGATCAGACAGAAGGTACATGACAGAAGGGCCAATCCCTACTACTCTGTGAAAGGTTGGGGACCTCTCAGCAATTCCAACTCCAGCAAAACTGCAACTAAGAATTTCATTTTCCGTTTCGGGACATTTAGACTTTATTTTAGACTTTAGGGATACAGCATGGAAATGGGGCCTTTGGCTTACCGAGTCCGCACCGACCAGTGATCACCCCGTACACTATCACAATCCTGCACACTGGGGACAATTTGCAATTTACAAAAGTCAATTAACCTACAAACCGGCACATCTTTGCAGTCGGGGAGAAAACTGGAGCACCCGGAGAAAACCCACGCGGTCACAAGGTGAACATACAAACTCCGTATAGGCAGCACCTATAGTCAGGATCGAACCAGGGTCTCTGGCACTGTGAGGCAGCAACTTTACCGCTGTGTTGTTGTGCCGCCCAAATGTGACATATGACACTAAACACTCTTGACTTCACTCCTGTGGTCCTGCTTTCCACTGAAAACTCAGGTTACATGTTCAAATCAAGAACAAAGGTACAGAATATACACAGTTTATAACAAATATTGGTGTACAAAGGAAGCCTAAACAAATATAACAAACAATTCCTCTTCTTTTTTCAACTCATCCCAAAATAATGAGTTTGGAATAACTTTAATCAAAAAGTTCACCAGCTTACCCAAACCAGACAAACCTCCAAATCCACCACTTGCCGTCTGCACCAAGACAGGTTCCGTATAGTTTCCATGGTGTTTCGATTGGAAGTAGTTAAAAGTGCTAGAGATTGGCATTAGTTTCAAATAAATGTTAAAATGCACATGATGATATTACCACTTCATCTCGTTCCACCAGCAAATACCTCGCTGTGATGATGAAGGGTAGGCCACACACAATAATATAACACTGAGGGACCAATTCTCCTCTCAAATGCAAGGGTTCAAGTACTAACTGTGCCAACAAAGGCTGGAGACTGGGGTGTACCCACAGGGTAGAGGGGTGGATGTGTCTGTTTCCAGTGTGCGCACCGACCTCGGTCCCCGTGTCATTCATTACCGGGCCACACAGGAGGCATGAATTGAGGCGAAATTTGCTGTGCAAAACCGGCCAGGGGACCTTGGGATGACACTTGAGGTATAGTTTCAGCTTTATTATTGTCACATGTTTTGATCACCCATTCTCTAGCACTGTCCTGCACCCTCGGAACAATTTACAATATTACCAAAGCCAATTGACCTACAAACCTGCACGTCTTTGGAATGTGGGAGGAAACCGGAGTACCCGGAGAAAACCCACGCATTCACAGGGAGAACGTGGAAACTCCGTACCGACAGCACCCATAGTCAGGATTGAACCCGTGTCTCTGGCACTGTAAGGCAGCTGTGCCACTGTGCTGGCCAAATTATGAGGCTGTGCTGATAAATGGGACCGGTAGTATAGATGGTTGGCATGCGCTTGGCAGGCTGAAGGGCCTGCTTCTTGCTGTGATAACAATGACTTTGCATTTAAGGGAATACAATTCCTGTCGTCATAGTTAGAGGGTGCACAGTTGAAGTTTGATTCATTTGGGAGATCAGCTTGAAACATTTGCATGATAGATTAATAGGATATGCATAACTCTTGATAAATATGAACAGGGGGTCCTTGCCCTTATGCCCACCTTAAGCACACTCCCACCCCCAGTCACATTAACGTGTATTGTACCATTTTAAATTCCCCTTCCTCAAGTGTTGAACCAAGATTACTTCTGAGGGTGTCGGAAGGAACTGCAGATGCTGGTTTACACAAGGCTGCAGTAACTCAGCAGGTCAGGTAGCATCTCTGGAGAAAAGGAATAGGGGACGTTTTGGGTTGAGACCCTTCTTCAGACTGAGAGTTACATAGAAACATAGAAAATAGGTGCAGGAGTAGGCCATTCAGCCCTTCGAGTCAGCACCGCCATTCAATATGATCACGGGTGATCATCCAAAATCATTATCCCGTTCCGGCTTTTTCCCCCGCATCCCTTGATTCCCTTAGCCCTAAGAGCTAAATCTAACTCCCGCTTGAACGCATCCAGTGAATTGGCCTCCACTGCCTTCTGTGGCAGAGAATTCCACAGATTCACAACTGTCTGGATGAAAACTTTTTTCCTCATCTGTCCTAAATGGCCAATCAATTATTCTTAAACCTAGTTCTGGATTCCCCCAACATCGGAAACATTTTCCCTGAATCTACCCTGTCCAATCCTCTAAGAATTTTATATGTATCCAAAAGATCCCCACTCATCCTAAATTACAGCAAATACAAGCCCAGTCGACCCATTCTTTCATCATTCGTCAGTTCACCCATCCCAGGAATTAACCTGGTGAACCTACGCTGCACTCCCTCAATAGCAATAATGTCCTTCCTCAAATGATTAGACCAAAATTGCACATAATACTCCAGGTGCAGTCTCACCAGGGCCCTGTACAACTGCATTAGGACCTCCTTGCTCATAAAATCAAATCTTCTCGATAATGAAGGCTAACATGTCATTGACTTTCTTCACTGGCTGCTGTACCTGCATGCTTACTTTCAGTGACTGATGTACAAGCACATCCAGGTCTCGTTGTACCTCCCATTCTCCTAATCTGACACCATTCAGATAATTATCTGCCTTCCTGTTCTTGTCACCAAAGTGAATTACCTCACATTTATCCACATTAAACTGCATCTGCCATGCTTCTGCCCACTCGCCCAACCTATCCAAGTCACCCTGCATCCTCATAGCATCCTCCTCGCAGCTCACACTGCCACCTAGCTTTGTGTCTTCTGCAAATTTAGAGATGTTGCATTAAATTCCCTCGTCTAAATAGTAAATTTATATGGTACACAACTGGGGTCCCAGCACCGAGCCTTGCGCACCCCACTAGTCACTGCCTGCCATTCTGAAAAAGATTTGATAATTCCTACTCTTTGCTTCCTGTCTGCCAACAGTTCACTATCCATGTCAATACCCGACCCCCAATACCATGTGCTCTAATTTTGCACATTAATCTCTTGTGTGGGACCTTGCAAAGACTTTTTGAAAGTCCAAATACACCACATCCACTAGATCTCCCTTATCCATTTTACTCGTTACATCCTCAAAAAATTCCAAAAGATTAGTCAAGCGTGATTTCCCCTTCATAAATCCATGCTGACTGAATGATCCAGTCTGAAGGAGTGTAAGCTGAGCTTTATCTAATGGTTAAATGATCGTAGATTTAATTTGGTTTAGAGATACTGTCTGGAATCAGCCCACCGAGTCCACTCTGACCACTAATCACCCGTTCACAAGTTCTATGTTATCCCACTTTCTCATCCACTGCCTACACATTAGGGGAAATCTACAGAAGCCAATTAACCTGAAAACTTGCACTTCTTTGGGATGTGGGAGGAAACCTGAGCATCCAAAGGAAACCCATGTGGTCACAGGGAGAACGTGAAAACGCAACACAGATGGGATCGAACCTTGGTTTCTGGATCTGTGAGGCAGTGGCTTTACCAGCTGGGCCACTATTTTGCCTTCTGCCTTATCTTTTGCCTTTTGCCTTCAAGCCTTATCACTTGCTGAATTCTTCCCATCTTGGAGTTGCCATTCCAACTTTTGTGCATGGTTGCCAATTGGACGGGTTGTGGACCAGACAGATGAGTATTTGGATTAAAGAGTAGTAAAATGTCAATTTTCTGGGGCAGGAGATACATGATTTTGAAAGGACAGAAGTAGCCAAGGTGGGAATTTGATTAAAAATCTCCATGATGCTTTAGCACTTTGTACCCTGCTCTGCGCAAATGAGAGGGAAATCAGCCCCGGAAACGCAAATGAGGTGATAACATAAGCTTCATATGCTTTAATTCATATGAAAGCTTACCTGGATGAACAAATACAAATCACAAATCCTTACTGCGCAACTAAGGAGAGAAAGAGACACACGGTAAAACTTCAGCAGAGTAAAGTGAGACACAACGGTGGAGGCAACAGCAAGCTGTCCCACTGGTAACCAGAGCATAGTTGGTCTGGTGTCAAAATCAACTAATGCAAACTGCGTGCAGAAGCAAGAAAATGGAAGAAGCAATGCACCAAGGTGAGATGTTAAGGGTTTAAACAGAGTTCCTAGCTTAATAATGCATGCAATCTTGACCAAATGAAATGTGGACATTTGTGAAAGAGCCAGTTAATGTTTATTGGTATAGTTCTAAACCTTTGGAAGGCTGCAGGTACACTGTGGAAGTGCCAAAACTACATACAAAGGGCTGATTTTCTGAACGGACACAACTTATAAACAGGTTCAAACATTATGGCATAAAACCAGGTGCTGTGATCGGGCTGTCTGCGAGTGTTTCCACCCCGCGCTAGCCTTTCATAGGACGTGAAACTGCAAAGCACAGGAAAAGGCCCTTCAGTCCACAATGTCTGTGCCGAACATGATTTCAAGATTAACTCTTATCTGCCTGCACATGACCCATACTCATTTGCCTATCCAAAGGTCTCTTAAATGCCGTGATCAATCTTTCCCTCCACTACCACCCCTGGCAGTACGCTCCAGGCACTCACTAAACTACTGTGTAAAAAAAACTTGCCACATACATCTCCTTTAAACGTTGCCATTCTCACCGTAAAGCTATGCCCTCTAGTATTTGATCTTTCTATCCTGGGAAAAAGATTCCGAGATCCACCCTATCTATAATGATCATAATTGTATATCCGTGGACAGTTTTGGTGGAATTTGACACATGTAAAAATATTGTACTGAAAAAAATTTGTATAGTCTCCGAAAATGTCGGATGAATTTTTTGTTCGAATGGTTCATGAATTGTATATATTTATCAATTGAATAAAGTCTATTTTGAAAAAAAAAAAAAAAAGTATATACTTCCATCAGGTCTCCTCCCAAACTCAGGCATTCCAGAGAAGACAGTCCAAGTCTGTTCAACCTCTCCCAAGCCTACTATCTTTAATCAGACTTTACTGGACTTTATCTTGCACTAAGCGTTATTCCTTTTATCCTGTATCTCTACATTGTGGACGGCACGATTGTAATCATGTATCGTCTTTCCGCTAACTGGCCAGCACACAACAAAAGCTTTTTACTGTACCTCACTACACGAGACAATAAACTAAACTAAACTGTAACTAATACCCCTTAATCCAGGCATCATTCTGGTAAAGGTTACACAGAAAAGCTGGAGAAACTCAGCGGGTGCAGCAGCATCTATGGAGCGAAGGAAATAGGCAACGTTTCGGGCCGAAACCCTTCTTCAGACGTCTGAAGAAGGGTTTCGGCCCGAAACGTTGCCTATTTCATTCTGGCTGAGTTTCTCCAGCTTTTCTGTGTAACCTTCGATCTCCAGTCTGCAGTTCTTAATCATTCTGGTAAAATCCCCTCATCCTTTTCAAAATCCTCCACAACCTTCCTGCAATGTCTTTTGGATAGGCACATGGATATTCTTGGGAATGGAGGGATATGGATTTTGTACATGCAGAAAAGAGTTGGCCATGGTATCATGTTTGGTGCAGGCATTGTGGGGAGAAGGGTCTGCTGTATTGCTGGACTGCTCTTATGTTCTGTGGAACTTTAGCCCTGATAAACGTTCCAAAGGGTTTAGAGCGCATGCAGCCACACACACACACACATTTGTTTGAGTTCATTAGGAATGAATTTATCAGGGAAGCAGATCAGACACTGGAAACCATAAGGAGAATTCATTGCAATGTCACTACTCATTCCTCTTGAGCACACCTTCATGTAACTCTGAGTGCTGATGAATTCAACAACACAGTGATATATTCAAGTCCAACAACCCTGCTGCCCCGCATGCGGTCCAGTGCATGCATGCAGTAGGGTGGAACAATGCAGACGTCCAACGTGTGGGGATCCATGCGATGACCAACCAAGAACTTCATCACATCGCTAACAGTTTATAAGTTTACCATTTTCAAATAAAAAAACACACACACACATCACACCAAGGAACGCAGGTCAGATCACAGGGTGAAAACCTAATACCCAGCTGTGGAGGGTGGTGATGGTGGGAGGAGGAAGTATCTTCTTACATGGGCTTCCATCACCCACACTTCATTTTATCTTCTACCTCATCCAGAACTAATAAGGTGGGGTCTGTAGAAGATTCTAAAACTGGAGGGTTTAGGTTTAAAGTGTGAGGAGGAAAGATTTAAAGGGGATCTAAGATGGGATATTTTCCATTCAGCAGGTGATGGTAGAGGAAGTGGTCGAGGCACTTGATTAGTAAGGGTGTCAAAGGTCAGGGGGAGAAGGCTAAGAGGGAAAGATAGATCAGCCATGATTGAACGTCGGAGTAGACTCGATGTGCCGAATAGCCTAATTTTGCTCCTATGACTTCTGAACTAATGAAGGCAGGTACAATGACAACATGTAAAAGAGTAGTTTGTAGATGGGAAGGGTTTAGAGGCATATGAGCCCAATGCAGGCCAATGGGACTAGCTCAGGCCACTCGATCAGATGGATTAGTTAGGCCGAAGGGCCTGTTTTTGTGCTGTGAACTGCTCTTTATGACTCTGAGAACAATGTCAAAATATGGAACAAAACAGAAAAGGGAAGGGACTTAATATCCAGTGGACTGGATGATGGGGAGAGACACCAAGGGCTAGAGACCCAAATGTGATCAGAAAAGGTGTGCCTGGTCTCTAGATTGGAGTTTTACATTCTAAATCGATATCCCAACAGGACCAAGAGGGCCTGAGCTATGAGTAGAGGTTGATATGACTAGGACTTTATGCATGAGGATGAAGGGTGATCTTTTAGAGGTGTATAATATCATGAGGGAAATATATAGGGTTAATGTGTCGTCATTTACCCAGAGGATATAGATTAAGCTGATGCGAGGAATAAGATTATGAGAGGAATATAGGTAGGTAAATGCACAGACTAGGGTATGGGATTCAAGACAAGAGCACATTGTTTTAAGGAAAGAGGGGCAAGATTTAATATGAAGTTTTTCGCTCAGAGGGTGTGAAATGTACTGCCTGAGGAGGTTGTTAAGGTAGGTACAATAACATTTAAACAATATGGATAAACAAGGAACTAGAGATGCTGGTTTACAAATAAATGTTCAAAGTGCTGGAGTAACTCAGCGGGTCAGGTAGCATCCCATGAGAACATGGTAAGTGACATTTTGGGTTGAGACCTTTCTCCAAAGTGATTGTGATGGGATGGAATGGGAATATAGTTCGAGAGGAGGAAGGGCAGGACAAAACATGTGGAGAGGTATACGGAGAGGAACAGTTGAGAGGAATATCGGCAAAATGTGGGTGAATGGGACTAATGTAGATGGGCCACCTTGGCTAGCATGGACGAGTTGGGTCTAAGGATAGACACAAATTGCTGAAGTAACTCAGCGGGTCAGGCAGCATCTTTTGAGAAAAGGATGGGTGATGTTTCGGGTCTGACTGAAACTGCTGGGTCTAAGGGACTTGTTTCTGTGCTCTATGCCTAAGAAACCAGCAAGCGTCACTGTACCAATGAGCTCACCTTTGACCTCCATTTTACACTCCACTTCATCCTCGCCCAGAGGGTTGATGGCTTTACAAGTGTACAGGCCGCCGTCGTAGGGACTGGGCTTACGGATCTCCAAGGTACAGACACCCTGGTTCGCGAACATCCGGTATCGAGGGTTGTTCTCGATCACCATCCGGTTCTTCATCCAGGTTATTATGGGCTAAAAACAGAGGGGAAAAAACCAACACAAAGTCAAAGCCCAGCTGTGGAAGAGGCGGGAGCACCAGTTGACCTTGGCGCAGCAGTATAGTCGCTGTCTCATAGCAATAGTAACCCGGGTTCAAAACCGACCTCGGGTGCTGTCCGTATGTGGAGTTTTTTTTTTGTTGCATGCTATCCAGTCAGCGGAAAGACTATACATGATTACAATCAAGCTATCTAAAATGTACAGACACATGCTAAATGGAATAACATTTAGCGCAAGATAAAGTCCAGTAAAGTTTATTAAAGACAGTCCAAGGATTTACATCAAGGTAGATGGGAGGTCAGGACCGCTCTCTAGTTAACTGTTGGGAAGGAACTGTCCCTGAATCTGGAGACATGTTTTTCACACCTTTACCTCTTGCCTGATGGGAGAGGGGAGAAGAGGGACCGACTGGGTTGAGACCTGTCCTTAATTATGCTGGTGGCCTTGCCGAAGGAGTGTTGAGTGTCAATGGAGTCAATGGAAACGGGTATTCATTGTTGGGGATGCCCTTGATGACTATCAGGATGTGTTGCACAAAATTAGAGGCCAAGGTATCAAAGACTATGTGTAGGAAGGAACTGCAGATGCTTGTTTATGCCAAAGATAGACACAAAATGTTGGAGTAACTCAGCAGGTCAGGTGGTTTCTCCGGAGAAAAGGAATAAGTGATGTTTCGGGTCTGAAGAAGGGTCTCCGCCCGAAACGTCACATGTTCCGTTTCTCCAGAGGTGCTGCCTGACCCGCTGAGTAACTCCGGCACTTTGTGTCTATTATCAAAAACCTTATTTGGATGTTGGGACAATACCTTGGGGAAGCCTCTCACGCTGCAGTTCAAGGTCGCGTTATATCCAGACACCGCGATCGTATTGATAAGAGGATGGGTGAACTTTGGCGTCTCATTGAAGTCAAAGTCGTTGTACTCAGGAGACTTTAGCGACAGACCTACAAGAGATGACAAGAATTAGAACATTCCACCCACAATTAGCAACATTTGGAAGACACTGGACAGGCACATGAAAAGATTTGGAGTGTATGGGCCAAATGCAGGTAAACGGGAACCTCATTGGGATATACATAAATTACTTAAATATAGGTAGATTGGTTAGTAAGTTTGCAAAATTGCTGGGGTCACGGACTGTCAAAGTCGAAGAAAACTGTCAAAGTAGATGGGGGGAGGGGGGGGGGGGGATAGAGATCAGTTACAGATATGGGCAGAGAAATGGCAGATGGAGTTTAAACTGAGCAAGTGTGAGGGGTTGTGCTTTGGGAGGTCAAAAATTAGGGGAGATTTTCACATAATTGTAGGACCCTTAACAGCATTGATACAGAGAGGGGTCTTGGATTCCAACTCCAAGTCTTGACTAGAATAAAGGGGAGGTCATTTAAGAAACTTTTTCACCCAGAGAGTTGTGAATTTATAGAATTCCCTGCCACCAAGGGCAGTGGAGGCCAAATCACTGGATGGATTTAAGAGAGAGTTAGATAGAGCTCTAGGGGTTAGTGGAGCCAATAGATATGGGGAGAAGGCAGCCATGATCACAATTAATGGCGGCTGGCTCGAAGGTTCGAATGGCCTCCTCCTGCACCTATTTTCTATGTTTCTAAGTCAAAAATCTAAAGTCAGAAATGAAGGGGAAATCTTCATGTCCAGAGGAACTCTTCATCAACGAATTTGAGAGGGAACGTGAACCGACCCTGCTTCTTAATCAAGGCGCTGTTCTTTGTTCTGGTTGCCTCATCGCTCAGTCCACACATGTTCTCCGCAAAGACTCTGAAGTAATACTCGTTCCCCACGATGAGGTCGGGGATGAAGCAGTTGGTTCTGTGGTAGTGATCAACAACCGTGTACCAGTCCTACAGAGGGAGAGAAACATTCACCGCGTCAGTAGGTAGACACAAGGAACTGCAGGTGCTAGTTTAACAACAACAAAAAGACACAAAGTGCTGGAGTAACTGAGTGGGTCAGGCAGCATCTCTGGAAAACACGGATAGGTGATGTTTCAGGTCAGGACCCTTCTTCAGGCAGATTGTGATGACTTTGGACTTGAGATACAGTGCAGAAACAGGCCCTTCGGCCCACCAGGTCCGCGCTGACCCGATCAACCCGTGCACAAGCACTATACCGCACACTAGGGATAATTTACTTTTTTTTTTAACGTAGCCAATTAATCTACAAATCGGTACGTCTTTGGAGTGTGGGAGGAAATCGGCACACTCAGAAAAAACACATGCAGTCACAGGGAGAACATACAAACTCCGTACAGACAGCACCCGTAAGCAGGATCAAACCTGGGTCTCGCCAAAGGGCCCGTTTCCGTGCTGCATCTCTAAACTAAACCCGTTTCACGGAACACCTTCGCTCAGCCCGCCTGAACCAACCTGATCTCCCAGTTGCTGGACACTTTAATTCTCCTTCACATTCCTACACAGACCTTTCTGTCCTTGGTCTCCTCCATTGTCAGAGTGAGGCTAAATGCAAATTGGAGGAACAGCATCTCACATTTTGCTTGGGCAGCTTGTAGCCCAGTGGTATGAACATTGATTTCCCTCACTTCAGGTAGCCCCGGCATTCCCCCCCTCTCTCTCTATCCCTCCCCCACCCAAATCAAACTAGCTTCTCGTTTTCACCTAACAAACAGCAAACAATGGTACACAAAAAAGCTGGAGAAACTCAGCGGGTGCAGCACCATCTATGGAGCGAAGGAAATAGGCAACGTTTCAGGCCGAAACCCTTCTTCAAAACAGCAAACAATGGCCTGTTTCCTTTATCATTGTTACTTTTTTGCATATCTTTAATTATTTGTTCTTTATCTCTCCACATCACCGTCTATATCTCGCGTTTCCCTTATCCCTAACCAGTCTGAAGAAGGGTCTCGACCCAAATCGTCACCCTTTCCTTCTCTCCAGAGATGCTGCCTGCCCCGCTGAGTTACTCCAGCGTTTTGTGTCTATCTTCGGTTAAAACCAGCATCTCAGTTCCTTTTTTACACTAAACTAAAAGGAGCCTGAGAACCGTGATCTCCAGGTTCAAGAACAGCTTCTTTCCAGCAACCCATCAGGGCTCTTGAACACTGCACCGCACTAAACTCAGCAGCTTAGAACCTCCATGGACCTCTCGGGCCACTCTTACCACACAGTCTTACCATGGTCTTTTTGTCGGCTTTTTGAATCGTGTAGCCGGTGATGGCTGCGTTCCCATTGTCCTTGGGGGGCGTCCATGCCAACTCAACATTGGTGTCCCAAACTTCAACGATATGTACAGTGAACGGGGCGCCCGGTTTCTCTGTGGAGGCGATCAGTCGGTTAGATTTCCCCTCACTTGTTCAGGGACCCCGACCCTCGTTACCGCGTCCCATCACCAAGCATTTATCTGCCTGATGGCCAAGGGGTGGTTGAAGCAGAGACCAGCATTTAAGCAGGAGACCTCTTGAATGGCCAGGACAGAGAAGGCTACAGACCAAGTGCCGGTCAATGGGATTGGTATCGATAGATAACTGATGGGGCAGCATTGACTGTAGGAATGGGCAATAACTGCTGCTTACCACCAGGGAGTGCCGCACGATGGCAGCCTCGCCAACAGTCTGTATGTTTTCATCTTTTTTGTGTTATTTTTAGTGTGTTTTAAAAGCTTGTGTTAATGTTCTCTGGTTTGTTTTATGTGGGGAGTGGGAGGGGGTCAGGGGAAACTTTTTTTCAATCTGTTAACTTGACAGAGATGCGATTGTTTTCCGGATCGTATCTCCGGTCGCTCTGCGGCCTAACATCATGGAGCTGGAGGCCTTGCTCAAGACTGACTTTGAGCCCCACCGCGGGGCTGTGGACTAACCATCAGAGCCGATCCCTTGCCTGGGATCGACACTCCAACCGATTCCACTGCGGATTTCACCATCGAGGAGCACGCAGTCTCGGGTAGAGACCGATGTCAGGACCCAGGGTCAGATCGCCCGGCACGGGGGGAGCTGACATTCCCCCCCCCCCCCGATGCAGGAGCTTGATCGCTCCGACACGAGGGCCCAAATGCCACCGACTACAGGAGCCAAGATCGTCCCGTCAACGGAAGGCTCAAGGCCCCCTAAAGCGGGGGAACAAAGAAGGGATGAGAATGAACTTTTTCTCGCCTTCCATCACAGTGCGGAATGTGGAGGAGTCACTGTGGTGGATGTTTATGTGTAAATGTATTTTGTGTGTTCTGTTGCTTTTTATTGGTATGACTGTATGGCAAATGAAATTCCTCGTTGTTGCAAAACATACTTGGCTAATAAAGTATGATTATGATTAATATGATTAAGATTTTCACAGAGAGGATGTGATCCGCAAAATTAAAATTTTAAATATATAAATTTTGGGGAAATTAAATCAAAATGAAAATTTCGGGATCACAGGTCCTAAATACTCCATCCAAGACCGCAAGAAATTGCAGAGAGTTGCGGACATAGCCCAGACCATCACTCGAACCAACCTCCCTTCCATTGTCTCCATCTACACTTAATGGTGCCTCGGCAAGGCTAACAGCATAATCAAGGACCAGTCTCACCCCGGTCACGCCACTTTCTCCACTCTCCCATCAGGCAAGAGGTACAGGTTTGAAAATACATACCTCCAGATTCGGGGGCAATTTCTTCCCAGCTGTTCTTCCCCGGCAAGTGAACTGACTTCTCACCAACTAGAGAACGTTCCTGACCTCCCATCTACACCATTGGAGACCTTCAAACTATTTTTAATCAGGCTTTACTGGACTTTATTGTGCACTAATCATTATACCCTTTATCCTGTGGACGGTTTGATTGGTATCATGTTTAGTCTTTCCGCTTACTGGATAGCAGGCGACAAAGAAAGCACCTTGGTACACGTGACAATAATAAACTAAGTAGAATCATTCTCCTTTGACTAATTGTCTCCAGTTTCGACCAAACAAATGGGAGGTTGGCCTGGGCATGGAATGGAAGGAC
Organism: Leucoraja erinaceus; assembly: GCF_028641065.1. Lineage (NCBI taxonomy): Eukaryota > Metazoa > Chordata > Chondrichthyes > Rajiformes > Rajidae > Leucoraja > Leucoraja erinaceus. Next base: position 19,204,731 of record NC_073395.1, on the reverse strand, counting down.
ACTGGTTTACGCACCTACTACCTGAATGACAATGGTGGCCTTGTCCTCAATCTTCTCCACCTGCACCGCAAGCTCATAATTGCCGGAATGATACCTCTCGGTTTTGCGGACGAAAATCACGGTGTCCGTTTCCGTGTTGCGAATGCTGATGGTGCTTAGATCCAAAGGACCACCATCTTTTGTCCAGGAGACCTTTGGCCTGGGTTTTCCCTGGGAATAAAGAGTCAAGAGTCAAGTCAAGAGTGTTTCATTGTCAGACGTATCAACAATGGAAATTGAAATTCTTACTTGCAGCAACTTAACAGACCCGTAAATGCTAAAACATGCAAATAACATATTAGAATTTTTTTGAATTGTACAAAGCAATATCCACAATACTAGTGCAGAAATCAAAGTCCGTAGTGCAACCAAAGATGGTCCAATGAAGATTAGTATTGTGCAGTATTCAAGAGCCTGATTTAGTTCAAGGACATCGGTTAGTTTAGCAATACAGTGTGGATACAGGCCCTTCAGCCCACAGTCCACGCCGACCAGCGATCACCCGTACACTAGTTCTAGCCGACACACTGGGGACAATTTACAGAAGCCAATTATCTACAAACCCGCACGTCTTTAGAATGTGGGAGGAAACCGGAGCACCCAGAGAAAACGTATCCAGTCACAGGAAGAATATGCAAACTCCGTACTGACAGCACCCGTAGTCAGGATCAAAACCAGGTCTATGGTGCTGAAAGGTAGCAACTCTACCGCTGTGCTGACTTATCAGTGTATGGCCTAACTCTGACAGTGATGTAATTCCAAGTCTGGATGGTGTGCCACTTGGAAGGGAACCTGCAGTGATAATGTTCCGGTGGACTTTCTGTTTTTGTCCATTTGGGTGGGGCAGGTTTAGTATGTAGACACAAGGAAATGTGGATGCCGGCCTGCCAAAAATATATATATTGCTAGATTTTACCCCTGGAGTAACCCAACGAGTTAGGCAGCATCTCTGGAGACCACAGATACGACACGTTTCTGGTCTGAAGCCTTCTTCAGGCTGATCATAGTAGGGGTGGAGAAAGCAGGAAGGGAGGTGAGGATGGGACAAAGCCTGGCAGGTGATAAACCAGCATCCACAAGTCTGTTTTATTATATATTATGATAGGTGGATACAGGTATGGTGGGGGGGGGGGGGGGGGGGGGGGGGGGGGGGGTGGATCGGCAGATGGTTGAGCAAAGGCTTGAGATGAAAAGACTAGACGTGTGAGATATGGAGAGAAGAGGCGGAAAATGTGAAGCCAGAGGAAAGAATATCAGTGGAAGGTGACGGGGGAAGGGTGAAAGGGCTGTGCATCCAGGTGGGGCACAGGGAAGAGATGGGGGAAGGAGGAAGGAGAGATGCAGGGACGCTTGTAGGTTAGTTAACTAAAATTGGAGAATTCATACGGTTGGGTTGTAAGCTAAGCAAGCGGGTTTGGGAGGCGGTATTGAAGCAGCCTGGGTGAGTGACTGAAGGGGATGAATGTTCAGGGTGGTGGGTGGGGTGCCGATCAAGAGGACTGCTTTGTCCTGGATGGTGTTTGAGGGCCTTCATCTTGGCAAGGGGAGAGTGCTCTATCACTCGCTCCTTGCAGTCGCCCCTTGCAGATGGTGCCACAGCTAAGGAAATCTGAAACTCCAGTTTCAGGAACAGTTTCTTCCCAACTGTTATCAGGCAACTGAACCATCCTCACACCATCCTCTCACCAATGACTTAACATTTACCTAATGGGAGACCCTCGGACTATCTTTAATCGGACTTTACTGGAATTGCACTAAATGTTATTCCCTTTATCCTATATCTGTACATTGTCAATGTCTCAATTGTAATCATGGATAGTCTTTCTGCTGACTGGATAGAAGGCCATGAAAAGCATTTCATTGTACCTTGGAACGCATGACAATATTAAACCAAATTAAACTAAATTCTGGGGTGTTGCGAGCTGACCTACTCGTAGAGCAAGTGTGAGATTATTAACCCCCAGCCAGGTCCCAGCCCATACTCTGCCTAGCAGCCAGGGTGAGTGGCTGAGCAACACAGGCCCTCGCTCCGTAACGCTCTGCGAACCTGGAAAGGGATCATGAGATTCAGCGACTCCCCAACTTTGCGAATGTACGTCTGCTTCAGCTGCCGGGGAAGACGGATCTTGGGAGGCTCTGAAAGAGACGGCGGTGGAAGAAGTGAGTGAAATAGTGTAACACCTGACACTCACACACAGTCTCTTTCAAGCAGTGTCGGTCTCTCGCACACAATCTCTCACACACACACACACACAGTCTCTCTCTCACACACACACACAATCTCTCTCTCACACACACACACAATCTCTCACACACACACACACAATCTCTCTCTCTCACACACACACACAATCTCTCTCTCACACACACACACAATCTCTCTCTCACACACACACACAATCTCTCACACACACACACACAGTCTCTCTCTCACACACAGTCTCACACACAGTGTCTCTCTCACACACACACAGTCTCTCTCACACACACAATCTCTCTCTCACACACACACACAATCTCTCTCTCACACACAGTCTCACACACACAGTCTCTCACACACACACAGTCTCTTTCACACACACAGTCTCTCTCACACACACAGTCTCTCTCTCTCTCACACTCACACGGACTATCTTTAATTGGACTTTACCTTGCACTAAACGTCACACCCTTTATCCTTTATCTGTACACTGTGGAAGGCTCGATCATGTCCAGTCTTTCCACTGACTGGTCGGCACGCAGCAAAAAAGCTTTTCATTGTGCCTCGGTCCACGTGACAACAAACTAATCTAAATTAAACTAAACTACCCCATTGTGGACATTGGACTTTGTCTATGGAACTGATGCGCTACAATGCCGGGAATGATATTCTACACTCTGTATCTTCCTCTTTGCTCGACCGATTGTACTTGAGGTTGACTTGATTATGTTATATCTGATCTGTTTGGATAGTAAGCTTTTCAATGTACCTCGGTCCACGTGACAATAATAAATCCAAGCCTACGCCAGTGAGTGAGTGCCTGACCCTGGGGCAGAGACGGTTACTCACCCACTACCTCCTTGACGAGTATGGACTGGGCCATGCTGATCGGGGGGCTTTCTCCGGCCGCGTTCACAGCCTTTACTCTCACGTGGATCTTCTCGCCAGTCGGCAGGCCGTTGATGGTGTACTTCGTCAGGTCCGTCAGCTCGGTATTCGCCACAATCCACTCGTCCTCTGGAAGGCAGGGAAGGAAGAGATGAATGTCGCAAGCGTTTGGAGAGAATACAACTTGCCTTTAAATGCTGCCAAACATTCCAACAGGAAGGAACCCTGAACCACCAGGAGTTGCCGCGGGGATCGGCGACGTTCGAGAGGCTGGAATCAATGAAATTTTGACATATGCAGCCGAGGTACCCAGGGCAAGATTCCTGATTCCTTGGAAGATGAGGGGTGTATAAAATCACGAGGGGAATTAACAGGGTGAATGCCCATGATAGGGAAATCAGGAACCAGGGGACATAATGTTTAAGGTGTGGAAAGATTTATTAGGAACCTGAGGGGCAACTCTTTCACATAGAGAGTGGCTGGTATATGGAACGAGCTACCAGAGATAGTTGAGGCAGGTACAATCAGATTCAGTGCAGCGGAGAGATAAGTTTTTTTGGCCTTCCATCACAGCGATGTGATGGATGTTTATGTAAATTATGTTGTGTCTTGGGTCTATTTGTTTGTAAATGTATGGCTACAGAAACGACATTTCGTTTGGACCTCAAGGGGTCCAAATGACAATTAAATTGAATCTTGAATTTATAAGATATTTGGACAGGAATTTGGATAGGAAATGTTTACAGGGAAAATGTAATAAAAAGGAACTGCAGGTACTGGTTTATACCAAAGATTGAAACAAAGTGCTGGAGTAACTTAGCAGGTCAGGCAGCGTCTCTGGAGAACCTGTATAGGTGACATTTCTGGTTGGGACTCTTCTTCGGACAGAGGGAGATGGGCAAAATGTGGGCGGCTCGGTGGGGCAATGGTAGAGTTGTTGTCTTACAGGGCCCGAGGCCCAAGTTCGATCGTGACGTGCTGATTTGTAGATTAATTGGCTTCTGTAAATGCTCCCTAATGTGTAGGATAGAACTAGTGAACGGGTGATTGCTGGTTGGAGTGGACTCGGTGGGCCGAAGGGGACTGTTTCCATGCTGTATCTCTAAATTTAACTAAACTAAATGGGTGGGAACGAACCGCAGATTCTGGTTTATGCCGATAACAGACATAGTGGTGGAGTAACTCAGCGGGTCAGGCAGCATCTCTGGAGAAATTGGTGACATTCCAGGTCTGAAGAAGGGTTCAAACCCGAAAAGTCAGCTGTTTCTTTGTTCCAGAGATGCTGCCTGACCTCAGTGTTACTCTAGAACTTTGTGCCTGTCTTAGTCTTACACTAAATGGGATGGGCGTGGATGGAAGGATTGGTTGGCAAGGGCGAGTTGGGCCGAAGGGCCTGTTTGCGTGCTGAGTGACTTTATGAGCTTACTTCCTTCCAGGCAGTACTCGATGAGGTAGCCATCCAGCCCCGCCGCACCGATCCGTTCAGGCGGACGCCACTTGAGTGAGACGCTGGTGTCCGTCACGCCGTCGCAGGCGAGCAGTGTGGGTTCGCTGGTTGGCGCTAGGGAGTAAACAACACGGGAGGGATGAGCGGACCCTCGGTGTAGTCATTTACACATTGTAATTGTACCCACCTCCACCATTCCCCCCCGTGCTTCATACAATTATGAGCAGATTCGAAGCTTGACAACGCATCCTCCACAATTGGTGCCCTGCAAGAGTGTGTTCCCAGTCCACCATTATACTCCCAATACATTCACGACTGTGCTCCGGATTCCTCCCACATGTTTTCAAGAGAGAGTTAGATCTAGTTCTTAGGGCTAACGGAATCAAGGGATATGGGGAGAAAGCGGGAGTACTGATTTTGGATGTTCAGCCACGATCATATTGAATGGCAGTGCTGGCTCGAAGGGCCAAATGGCCTTCTCCTGCACCTATTTTCTAAGTTTCTATGCTTCTACATCCTACAGACGTGCAGGTCTGTTGGTTAATTAGCGTCTGTAAATTGTCCCTAGTGTGTAGGGTAGTCGCTAGTCGGCGCAGAGTTGGTGGGCCGAACGTCCTGTATCTCCAAACTATAATAAATTAAGATCATATAGCCAAATTCAGCTCTAACTCTAAATCTGCCACAGGGAAGTGTAAATGGATGGACAATCCATCCACACCTCACACTGCCTCAGCAAGGCCACCAGCGTAATCAAGGACCAGTCTCACCCTGGTCACCCCCTCTTCTCCCCTCTCAGGTACAGCAGTGTGAAAACGCGCGCCTCCAGATTCAGGGATATTCTCACCAGCTGTTATAAGGCAACTGCACCATCCTATCAACAACTAGAGAGCGGTCCTGAGCTACTATCTACATCACAGAAGACCCTTGGACTATCTTTAATCGGACTTTACTGGACTTTATCTTGCACTAAACCTATTTCCCTCTTTCCTGTATCTGTACATTGTGGATGGCTTGATTGTAATCATTTACGGTCTTTCTGCTGACTGGATAGCACAAAACAAAAAAGTTTTTCACTGTAACTCGGTACACATGACAATAATAAACTAAACTAAACAATGGCTTGACTTTACCGAGGGGGACGAAGGCCTTGGATGGATCGCTGGGCCGAGACATCCCAATGGCGTTGACCGCAATGACCTGGACTTCATAGGGAATCCCTTCAATCATGTTCTTGGGTTCAAAGGTCATCTCTTTGCAGAGGTCAAAGTTGAGCCTCATCCACCGGGAGCTTTGTTTCTTCTTCCTCTCGATGATGTAGCCTAAAGGTCACGGAGAGGAGTCAATGATCAACCAGAGGACATAGATTTAAGGTGAGGTGGGAAAGATATAATAGGAACCTGAGTGGCAACTTTGTCCACGGGTCAGGTGGAAGTAGGGAGTATAACAACAGGTCGGCACAGTGGCGCAGCGGTAGATCCTCCTGACCACCGGTGCTGACTGTACAGAGTCGGCACCTTCTCCCTGTGACTGCGTGGGTTTTTTCCGTGTGCTCCGGTTTCCTCCCTCACGCCAAAGACGTACAAGTTTGTAGTTTAATCATCAACGGTAAAAATTGTAAATTGTTTCTAGTGTGTAGGATAATACTAGTGTACGGGGTGATCGCTGGTCAGCGTGGACTCAGTGGGCCAAAGGGCCTGTTGCAACGCTGCATCTCTAATGTCGAAAGTCTATCAACATGTAAAAGACATTTGGACTGGACTGGTACTATACATTTGCTTGGAAAGGTTTAGAAGGATATGGGCCAAACGCAGGGTGGTGGGACTAGTGTAGATGGAGCAAGTTGGGCCGAAGGGCCTGTTTCCATACTGTGTGACTTTATCACTCTTTAAGGTCCTCTGGCATGGTATCCTGAGTCACCTAGAATCGGCGAGTTTCCGTCGTAGTCCGGAGGGTTCCACATCATCGAGCACCAGTCACCTCCCACCTCAGTAACTATTGGAGCTGGCGGAGGGTCAGGGACATCTGTGGGAAAGTGAGGAAGGATCCAAGGTTAGCAGTATGACCAAGCAAGCCCCGTCTCACTCATGGGGCAGCAATACTCTCTCCTTATGCTCCACTCAGTTTATTCCCCCTATATTATCGGTTCACAGTATGAGCATTAATACATTTTCTTGCTGAATTCACACGTTTACAACTCATAGAAGCAGAATTAAACCATTCGGCCCATCATGTCTACTGTTACTGTCCCTGTTCTAATTCTCCGGAGAGCCAGAGGGACACCTGTAGATTACGGCAAGGCTTGCATGCTATGATCAGTTTGTATGTTCTCCCTGTGACCACGTGAGTTTCCACCCGTTTCCTCCCACACTACAAAGACGTATAGGTTTTTAAATTAATTGGCTTTGGTTTAACTGTAAATTGTCCCAAGTGTGTAGGATAATGCTAGTGTATGGGGTGATCACTGGTCGGCATTGACTCGGTGGGCCGAAGGGCCTGTTTCCGCGATGTATCCCTAAAACTGTAAGACTAAAACTAAAAACTGACCCCCATCTCTGTTGGGCAATCAACACTAGTAGGCCTGGATAGAGTGGATGCGGAGAGGATGTTTCCACGAGTGGGAGAGTCTAGGACCAGAGGCTATAGCCTCAGAATAAAAGGATGGACCTTTATATAGGAGGAATTTCTTTAGTCAGAGGGTGGTGAATCTGTGGAATTCATTGCCAGGAGGTCAAGTCATTGAGTATTTTTAAGGCAGAGATGAATAGATTCTTAGCTACACAAAAATGCTGGAGAAACTCAGCGGGAGCGAAGGAAATAGGCAACGTTTCGGGCAGAAATCCTTCTTCAGACTGGTGGGGGGTGGCGGGGAGAAGAAAGGAAAAAGGAGGAGGAGGAGCCTGAGGGCTGACGGATGGGAGGAGACAGGCCGAGGGCTGAGGAAGGGGAGGAGACTCCAAGGGCTAAAAAAATTGGGAGAATTCAATGTTCATGCCCGCAGGATGCAGACTCCCCAAAGCGGAATATGAGGTGCTGTTCCTCCAATTTCCGGTGTTGCTCACTCTGGCCATGGAGGAGAGGTCGGATGGGGAATGGGAGGGGGGGGTTGAAGTGCTGAGCCACCGGGAGTTCAGGTAGGTTTTTGCGGACCGAGCGGAGGTGTTCGGCGAAACGATCGCCCAGCCTCCGCTTAGTCTCACCGATGTAGATCAGCTGACATCTAGAGCAGCGGATGCAATAGATGAGGTTGGAGGAGATGCAGGTGAACCTCTGTCGCACCTGGAACGACTGCTTGGGTCCTTGAATGGAGTCGAGGGGGGCAGTAAAGGGACAGGTGTTGTATCTCTTGTGGTTGCAACGGAAAGTGCCCGGGGAGGGGGTGGTACGGGAGGGAAGGGAAGAATTGACAAGGGAGTTACGGAGTTACGGAGGGAGCGGTCTTTGCCGAAGGCAGACATGGGGGGAGATGGGAAGGTGTGGCGAGTGGTGGGGTCACGTTGGAAGAATGAATAGATTCTTGATTAGTAAGGGTGGCAGTGGTTATGGGGAGATGGCAGGAGAATGGGGTTGAGAGGAAGAGATGGATCAACCATGATTGAATGGTGGAGTAGACTTGATGGGCCGAATGGGCTTCTTCTGCTCCTATAAGTTGTGAACTGCTACTTGTATGATCACTCACCGACGACCTTTATCTTCAGCGTGGCGCTGTCCTCTCCCGCTTCATTCTGCACCACAATCTTGTAGACCCCAGTGTCGTCTTTCTCCGCTATATCGATGACCATGGAGGTGTGGTCAGGGAATGACTCTGCCCTCACCCGGTTTCCAGACTCCAGGATTGCCTGCAGGGAGCAACAGCGTACTGAGACAGGCCGACCCTCGGCGGCAACGAAGGAGACGGCAGCAACTCTGGAAACTGTGTGCGCGGTGGGCAGTGGGGATGGTTCTCCAAGGGTGACAGGGAGACACAGATCAGCCAGAATCCTGGGCGGCGCGATGGCAGACAGAATTCAACTTTGTTTACAAATGTAAGGTGATAGATATTGGGAAGTCAAAGAAGGATAGGAGGGGGAAATGGGGCGAATGCAGACCAGCCCAGTATGCCAACTTGGACCAGCATGGACAGGGTGGGCCGAAGGGCCTGATTCTGTGCTGTACAGCTCTGAGAATCTACGAAGGAACTTACTTTGTCACCCTTCATCCATATGATTCTTGGCATTGGTTCCCCAGTGATCGGAATGTCCAACCGCAGCTTGTTTCCAGCAACAACCACGATTTCAGGCGACTTTGTGAGGCTCTCCAGGTAGAGTTTGGGAGGATCTGGTGGAACCAAGTTTTCAAAGGAAAATTAAACAGGGTTAGCATGATCGTTGTTCTCTATCATACCCACCCACCTGTCCAGAGCCCCATCATTATCATGTGCAGGCTTTAAATGGTTAACTTTTTCACATCACCCACTAGTCACCTACAGTAGCTCTTGGCCCTGCTATTGGCTACCCAATACGTCTATATTCCTATATAAGGAACTGCAGATGCTGGTTTACACAAAAGGACACAAGGTGCTGGAGTAATTAAACGGGTCAGACAGCATCTCTGGAGATCATGGACATGTGATGTTTCGTGTCAATATCCTTCTTCAGTGCTGAGTGTGGAGAGAAATGAACTGACGACGTTTCCGAGAAAGGGTCCAGACCCAGTCACCTATCCATGTTCCCCAGAGATGCTGCCTGACCCACTGAGTTACTGTAGCACTTTGTGTTGGGCTTGCGGTTCCCGGAGGTTTCCTTGAGGTTCCCGGAGGTTTTTGTCAGTCTCCACACCTGCTTCCACTACCTGCAACCTCCAGCAACCACCTGCAACCTCCGGGAACTGCACGGAAACCTTGGGTGGGGCGTAAAGTCTCCAGAGGTTTCCGTTCAGGTTTCCTAAGTGGGACAGGGACATTAGGAATGAAACTCTTGCGTTCCAGCAGAACTGCCCGCATCCTCTTACCGATCATGCGGAGTTTGGCTCCGAGATGCATTGTGTAGCCTTCAGGAACGAACGTGTAATCGCCATCATCATCCAGAGCCGCCTTCTCCACCACCAACTTGTGAATCCTTCATAAACAAACAACTCGTGAGGGTCGCATCAACATCTCCCACAAAGTAGAGAAGCAGAAAGCCCAACAAGCATGCTCAACTAAGGACACTGGAGTAACTCAGCGGGTCAGACAGCATCTCTGGAGATCACGGACAGGTAGCGTTTCAGGTCGGTACCATTCTTCAAAATCATTATGGACTATAACCTTCCAGTCTAAAGAAGGGTCCCGACCTGAAACGTCACCAACCCCTGTCCTCCAGCGATGCTGCCTGACGCACTGAGTTACTCCAGCACTTGTGTCTTTTATTATTAAAGTTTCATTTAGTTTAGTTTAGTTTAGTTTAAAGATACACCGTGGAAACAGGCCCTTCGGCCCACTGATCTATGCAGAACAGCGATCACCCCGTACACCAGCACTATCATTCACACTAGGGACATTTTATTTACAATTTTACCGAAGCCAATTAATCTACAAAATCATATGTTCATAAGTCCTAGGAACAGAATTAGGTCGACTCTGCCATTCAATCATGGCTTGAAATCTATATTTCTTTGAAATGTGGGAGGAAACCAGAACATACGGAGAAAACCCACGCGGTCACAGGCAGAACACCACAATGAGAGGACCCATAGTCAAGATTGAACCCAGGTCTCTGGCTGTGTGGCAGTAACTCTACCACTATGCCACTGTGCCACCCTTCGTTTAGAGACATAGGAGCAGAGCTAGGCCATTCGGTCCATCAAGTCTCCTCCCCCATTCAATTATGGCTGATCTAAGTCTCCCTCTCAACCCCTTTCTCCTTCCTTCTCCCCGTAACCTTTGACGCCGTTACTATTCAATCTCCGCTTTAAAAATACCCAGTGACCTGGCCTCCACCTCCATCTGTGAGAATGAATTCTGCAGATTCACCACCCTCTGGCTATAGAAATTCCTCCTCAGCTCCTTTCTAAAGGTACATCTTTTTGTTCTGAGGCCACGCCCTCTGGTCCTAGACTCTTCCACTAGTGGAAACATCCTCTCCACATCCACGAACCCGCAAGTTCCAATGAGGTGTCCTCTCATCCTTCTAAACTCCAGTGGGTTTTCCACTCGCAATTCCAAGCACAGCTCACCTTCCTCTTTGAGATATCTTCAGGTGGTCAGTCGGATAGATGACCTGTCCATTTTTATACCACTTTCCGGGCAGATTGGCCAGCGACATTTCACACTGAAGCACGGCCTGTTGACCCACCTTGGCCACCTGGTCTGTGAGGCCTTGCAGGATCTTCAGTGGTCTCACTAGGGGAAAGGAGTCAACATCAACCATCTCGTAGCGAACATGATAGACACAAAATGTTGGGGTAACTCAGTGGGTCAGGCAGCATCTCTGGAGAACATGGACAGGCAACGTTTCAGGAGTTACTTGAAAATACAGAAATCAACGTTTTGCACCATCCACTGCTTTCTCTGGCCCCCGCCTTTGTGATATGTGTGTGTGTGTGTGTGTGTGCGTGCGCTGATGGTCGATCCAGCTCATGGTTTCATCGCTGACTATCGATCCAGCTCACAGTTTTCAGGTGAGTGCCCATGAGCTTGAAGGTCGAAGACAGTTGCTGAAACGTTGCGTAAGTGGAACAGGCCCTTCAAGGTTGAGATCATGAGGGGATTAGATGGGGTGAATGCACAGTCTCTTTCCCAAGATGAGGGAATAAAAACAGAGGTTCAAGGTGAAGGGGAAAAGTTAATACTTAGGAGCTACTTTTTCGCACAAAGGGTGGGGGTTATATGGAACTAGCTGCAGTGGTACAGGGTCTTGGTGAGACCACACCAGGAGTATTGCATACAGTTTTGGTCTCCTAATCTGAGGAAAGACATTCTTGCCATAGAGGGAGTAGAGAGAAGATTCACCAGATTGATTCCTGGGATGTCAGGTCTTTCATATGAAGAAAGACTGGATAGACTCGGCTTGTACTCGCTAGAATTTAGAAGATTGAGGGGGGATCTTATAGAAAATTACAAAATTCTTAAGGGGTTGGACAGGCTAGATGCAGGAAGATTGTTCCCGATGTTGGGGAAGTCCAGAACAAGGGGTCACAGTTTAAGTATAAGGGGGAAGTATTTTAGGACCAAGATGAAAAAAGCATTTTTCACACAGAGAGTGGCGAGTCTCTGGAATTCTCTGCCACAGAAGGTAGTTGAGGCCAGTTCATTGGCTATATTTAAGAGGGAGTTAGATGTGGCCCTTGTGGCTAAGGGGATTAGGGGTTATGGAGAGAAGGCAGGTACGGGATACTGAGTTGGATGATCAGCTATGATCATATTGAATGGCGGTGCAGGCTCGAAGGGCCGAATGGCCTACTCCTGCACCTATTTTCTATGTTTCTATGTTTCTAGCTGCCAGAGGAAGTAGTTGAACAATTTGGAGTTCATCCATGCAGTCTTTAAATTTTCGCCATTGCATCTCCACCATCAACCATTTAAGTATAATTTACCAGTCTATCCTAGACAATTCCCGTCTCATATCTTCAAAGTCTCCTTTATTTGAGTTCAGGACCCTAGTCTCTGAATTAACCGTGTCACTTTCCACACCAATTCAGAATTCCACCATATTATGGTCACTGGTGCCCATGGGGCCTTGCACAACAAGATCGCTAACTAACCCTTCCTCATTACACAATACCCAGTCTATGCTGGCCTGCCCTCTAGTCAGTTCTTCTACATATTGGTTTAAAAACCCTTCCCGTATATATTCCAGGAAATCCTCCTCCTCAGCGCTGCTACCAATTTGGTTGGTCCAATCTATATGTAGATTAAAGTCACCCATGATAATCGCTGTACCTTTGCTACACGAATCCCTAATTTCCTGCTTGATGCGTTCCCCAACCTCCCTACTGCTGTTTGGTGGTCTGTATACAACTCCAACAAGCGTTTTCTGCCCTTGGTTATTTTACAGTTCTACCTTTATGGGCGAGTATTTGCATCCCTTGGGTATGTATGTAAGTAAAGAATTTCACTGTGACTAATAAACCATTCAATTCAATTCATAGCCCAGGGAAAGAGCTGGAACATGGATCCAGACAGGACGGACATCCTTTGCTCCACAGAGACACAAAGGACCAACTCAACTCATGCACAACTCATAACTTTCTAGGGATCTTGGTCTCCCTGTGTCCAACTGACCGGGACCCCTTTAACACGGTTTCTGTGAAGGTTGATACCTACTCTCGACTTTCAGCGCCGCTGTTGACTGGCCCCCCGCGGTCTTCACGGAATACGTCCCTGCATCCGCCTTGGCTGCCTCGGGGATGATAAGCCAGTGCTTCGTCCCCTCCGTCCTAATGCGATACTTGGATGAAACTCCGAGCTCAACTCCATTCTTGTACCTGAAGAGGAAGGCCAAACCCCGATCAGGAGGAGAGGTGCAGGCAGAGGAGATGGCAGAGTTTAAACTTAGTATTATGGGCCAAAGGCCCAGTTCCTGTGCTGTACTGTTCCATGTTACCATAATATTAGGTCACCATCATCGTGCAAAACCAAAGTCCATGGTGCAACAAAAGACACAGTTCGCAGAAGATCATAGTTGCTGAGGTTAGTGTTGTGCAGTGTTCAAGAGCCTGATGGTTGCCGGGAAGAAGCTGTTCTTGAACCTGGACATCATGGTTCTCAGGCTCCTGTACCTTCTTCCCCATGGTAGCATTGAGATGAGAGTGTGGCCAGGGTGGTGTGGGTCTATGATGATAGTGGCAGCGCCTCCTGTAGTTACCTTCATTGGTGGGGGGGTCAGTACCTGTGATGATCTCCAGGTTGAGAAAGAGTCTCAATGGGTTGAGTGGTGTCTATGATAGAATGACGTAAGGGGGATACTGGATAAACCTTTGTGGGGAAGAGGAACAGAAGGAGATGTGAATGGAGTGAGATTGGGGGGGTTGGAGGTGGATGCCTTGGGTTGAGTGAATTGTTTCTCTGTGAAGAGGAAGGCAGCAAATCAACTTGTACTTTACTTTAGAGATGCTGTGTGGAAACAGGCCCTTTGGTCCACTGTCCACACCGACCAGCGATCACCCCGTACACTAGAACTATCCTATCCTAGGGACAATTTTCAATTAAAGTCTTTGGGATGCGGGAGGAAACCCACATGGTCACAGGGCGAACAAAGAGGGGCCTGGGATGGGGAAAGGGGGGGATGGGAGGGAGGAGGTGGTGGTGGGGGGGGGGGGGGGGTTAAGGTGGGTGAGGATGAAGAAGGATGAATATAACTCTAACGAGTACTTTGTGTAACTTTGTCGTCGCCCAAAATGTGGCGACTCTTTTGTGTACTTTGTGTAATGTGTCAAAAAAAAAAGAATTTCACTGTACCTAGGTACAATAAAGTATCATTGAATCCCATACAGACAGCACCTGAAGTCAGGATCGAACCCGGGTGCCTAGCGCTGTGGGGCAGCAACTCTACCGCTGCGCCACCGTGCCGCTCTTCCGTGAGTGTGTATGACGGTATTCACTTGAAACCAGCTTGGCCAATCCTGCTCAGTCTACTGAACTCCCTTTTGGCTTTGAGCCAATGGGGTGAGGCGTACCATTTCAAATGGGCATTCTCCTCCGACACTTCACATTCCAATTCCACTCTCTCCCCGACCAGCCCATTTGTGTCCTCCAGCCCGCGAGTGATCAGAATGGGAGGCTCTGCAAAGACATAGGACAACGGGTGAAGATCCGCCCATAGATCAGCGTGTCCCCGAGCCTCACCCTTCACTGGTGGTGTATTTTCCAAATCACACCCATCCCCTGATCCTTCTGTAGTGGTGGGATTATAGAACCACCCCAGTGGGGACACCCACCACACTTGGACTGGGTACATGGACATGAAAGGTTTGGAAGGACATCGGCTAAGCATGGGCAGATGGATCTAGTTTGGTTAGCATGGACAAGTCGGGCTGCCGCACCTACAATGGTGGGGAGGTCAGTATCTTAGGTAGGAAGGAACTGCAGATGCTGGTTTAAACCAAAGATAGATACAAAAAGCTGGAGTAACTCAGTGGGTCAGACAGCATCTCTGGAGTAAAGGAATAGATGACGCTTCTGAAGAAGGGTCTCGACCCTAAATGTCACCTATTCCTTCACTCCAGAGATGCTGTCTGACCCGCTGAGTTACTCCAGCTTTTTGTGTCTATCTTCAGTACCTGTGATGATCCCCAGGTTGAGAAAGGGTCTAGATGAGCTGAATGGCCTCTCATACACAATGACCAAAGGGGAAAGTCTAGTTTAGTTCAGAGATACAGTGCAGAAACAGGCCCTTTGGTCGATCAAGGCTACACCGATCAGCAATGCCTGTACAATCGCACTATCCTGCTATCGCACTAGGGACAATTAACAATTTTTTACCGGAGCCAATTAACCAACAAATCTCCATGTCTTTAGAGTGTGGGAGTAAACCAGAGCACCCTAGGAAAACCCATGAGGTCACAGGAAGGACGTGCAAACTCCATGCAGAAAGCACCCATAGTCAGGATCGAACCTGGATCTTTGGTGCTGTGAGGCAGCAGCTCCACCCGCTGCATCATTGTGCATCAATCTTTGTGGGACAGTGGAACAGGAGATGTGAACGGGGTGAGATTAGGTGGGGTGGGTGGGGGCGGATTTCTTGGGTTGAGGGGACTGTTTTGCAGCAAGTGAAACGTGCAGAGGAGTTTCTGGAGGAGCTTACCTTTAACAAACAATTCTGTCGTACTCTTCTCTTCCCCTGCCGACACCTGGTATGCCGCATCATCTGCCTTGGTGCAGTTTTTTATGGTCAGCATACGTAATGTCCCCTTGTGTTCAAAGATGTACCTGTTCGAGATTACAAATGAAGGCTTCATTATCTGCAGTGTGAATGCGGCCAATGTGATAGGAGCACTCCACACACCCAACATTATGCCGAGGGTCGTGCCCGAGTCGACGGCCTTTCCCTCTTCCAGGCCTACATCTGTGTCCGCGTGTCCCTGAAGAAGGAACATGCAGTGCCCAAGGGGTCTCTGGAGGCCTTCCGTGAATGCTGGCCGCGGGGGTTTACAGATGTTACCAATGTAATTTGGTAATTAATTGATTGCTGTTTGTAAATTGGTCTTTGGCAGTATTAGCCCTTCCAGTATTTGTACTTTGATTATGAAATAAAGTGAAATAAACTCTCCTTATGAAGGAAAAAAAAACATTATGCTCATTGCAGCATCTCATATTGCACTTGGGCAGCTTACAACCCAATTCCAAGGAATGCCCTCCCATCACCCCCTCTCTTCCTTACCTCCTCCCCCCCCCCCCCCCCTTCCCACCCAACCCTGGTGTGCATCCATTTCTCCCATCATCTCCACTCACCCCAGTTACTCTATTTCTTTCCCCTTTTCCATTCGATCATCTCCCATCTCCGAGTCCCTTGATACCCTTTACTCCCCCCCCCCCCCACTTTCACCTCCCCTCGTCCCCTTCCACCCATATCCCTCTCTCAACCTTTACATTGCAATCCGCCTCTTCCCATCTGACACCCTTTTGTATCCCGTTCACCTCCAGTCTTTGTCACTTACTCCATCCATCTTCCAATCACCCCCCCCCCCCCCCCCTGCACCTGTATCCACCTATCACTTGCCAGGCTCTGTGCTACCCCCATCTCACTTTCCCCCCTACTGCATCAGTCTGAAGAAGGGTCCCGACCTGAAATGTTGTCTGTCTATTCCTTCCACAGATGCTGCCTGACCCACTGAGTTCTTCCAGCACTTTGCTTTTTTGCTCAGGATCAGTTGTATCTGCCAAGTCCATCACGTACCTCGAGTCTCCGTCCCTGCTTCTTCTGCCTGTCCATTATTCACCCTCAATGGAATGTCTCTCTTTCTCTAAAGGACTCAAAGTGCTGGAGTAACTGCCTGTGGGTCAGGCAGCATCTCTGGAGAAAATGGATAGGTGATGTTTCAGGTCGGGGTTGGCTCTGAAGAAAGGTCCTGACCTGAAACATCACCTATCCATGTTTGCCAATGATGCTGTCTGACCCGCTGAGTTCCTCCAGCACTTTGCGTTTTGCTCAAAATTCTAGCCTCTGCAGTTCTTTGTGTCTCTGTCCCGTTTAACTGAGAGGTACAGGTCCACCATCGTTTTCCGGCACCATTTTCTCCAGAGCCATTCTGCATTATCCGCTTTGTTGGACCAAGTCACGACCTTTGAGAGGAGTCCAGCGGTACTGGAACAGTCCCCCTAGACCGCCAAGGGGCTGAGATACTGGGCCGCAAAAATCATTTTGGAAGTTGGATATGGGAGCAGATCGGCCGGCTCTGGTCGTGCCGGAGGTCCAGAGTTCCGGTCGGAGGAAATTCCGGCCCGAAAGTCCCAATGAGGTTGTATCCGGTCGAGGCAACACATTTTTGGGGGGACTTCTGGGGGCAGGAGGGGTGGGGGGTGGGGGGGGGGGGGGGGGGGGGGATTTGAAGTGCACTCTCATAATTTTGTCCGGATTAAAGGAATTGCCGGACCACCAGTTGCGGGGAAATCGGAGGTCGACTTGTCGAACATTTAAGGCAAACACTTACTTTGGACCAGGGCGGATTTCTTGCCCGTTGCGATACCACTTCAGGTCAACAGTTGGATCTGCCAAGTCCACCACGAGCCTTATCTTGTCACCTCTCTCCACCTGGTACCCAGGTTCCAGAACCTTTGCAAAAGCTTGGTGTGTAATTGGAGGAAAGGCAAGAAAGAAACCAACATTAAACAAAGCCAACCGAGGCATAGACACGGTAGACAGTCAGAAACTTTTTCCCCCAGAGTAGAGATGTCAAAGACCAGAGGGCATAGCTTTAACATGAGAAGTGCAAAGTTGAAAGGTGATGTATGGGGACAGATTACAAAGAAGGTGACTGGGGCTTGGAACATCGGGGTGGTGGTGAAGGCAGAAACGATTGTGGTTTAAGGGGCTTTTAGATAGGCACATGGATATGCAGGGAATGGAGGGATGAGGATCATGTGCAGGCAGAGGAGATTAGTTTAACGGCATCGCATTCGGCACGGACATTGTACACCAACGGCTTTGTTCTTTATCATCCAGAATAATAGGACGTACATTTAGAGAGATGAGTGGGAATTCCTTTATTCAAAGTGTGATGAATCTATGGAATTCATTGGCACAGACGGCATAGGTGGTCAAGTCATTGGGTATTTTTAAAGCGAAAATGGACAGGTTCTTGATTAGTAAGAATGTCAAAGGTTTTGGTGAATTTGACATTAGGCAATTGAGGAAATTCAGAGTGTCTCCGAGCATCCTCCAGTGCTTCTACGCAGCGGCGGTGGAAAACATCTTGTCCGGGAACATTACCATCTGGTTTGGGTATTGCTCTGCCAAGGACAAGAAGGCTCTGCAGAGAGTAGTGCGTTCGGCCGAACGCACTATGGGAACTTCACTCACCCCCCTGCAGGAACTATACAACAGGAGGTGCAACTCCAGAGCAAATAAAATCATGGGAGACCCCTTCCACCCCTGCAATGGACTGTTCCAGCTGCTACGATCAGGCAAACGCCTCTGTTGCCATGCGGTGAGAACGGAGAGGTTGAGAAGGAGTTTCTTCCCAGAGGCGATTCGGACTGTAAACGCCTATCTCACCAGGGGCTAACTCTACAGAACGTTTTTCCTTCCATTATTTATTATGTAAAAGAATATGTGTGTTATGATTGTGTTTATAATTTGTTTGGTTGTTTTGTTGTTTGTCTTTTGCACAAAAGTCCGCGAGCATTGCCACTTTCATTTCACTGCACATCTTGTATGTGTATGTGACAAATAAACTTGACTTGACTTGACTTGACTTGAATCCCTCCGAGGTCGTCTGCTGATTTGTCATGGTCTTTTCTTGCCTCCATTCTCCAGCCCCCCCACCCCCTTCTTTCAGTCTGAAGAAGGGTCCCGAGCCAAAATGTCACCTATCCATGTTCTCCAGAGATGCTGCCTGACCCGCTGAGTTACTCCAGCACTTTTGTGTATATCTTTGGTATAAACCAGCATCTGCAGTGCCTCGTTCTACATTTTGGCTTGCTCCACTGTGTGATCTCCTCAAGGTATGCCTACGTTGAAGAAGTTCTCCTCCACTCTCTAATGGGTCTCCAATGAGACCCTCTCTAGCTGCTCCCCCTCTGTGATTCCTACCGCTCTCTGGCTCTGCGACTATGTTTTTACCCGGACATGTGGAGTTCATCTCCTGTCAGCCCTCATTTGTCCTGGTCTTTTCCGCCTCCAGTTCTTCCATCCCCCGTCCCTACTCCCTACTTGAAATCTGAAGAAAGGTCCCAAGCCGAAACATCACCTATCCATGTTCTCCAGAGATGCTGCCTGACCCGTTGGTACTCCAGCACTTTGTGTGTATCTCTCTGAACCTCCTTATTTGTGTGCTTAGTCATAGAGTGTGGAAACAAGCCCACTTGTCCACATCGACCAACTAGTCTGCACAATCTGCACTAGTCCCACCTGCCTGCATTTGGCCCATATCCCTCTAAACTTGTCCTATCTTTGTACCTACCCACATTAATGTTTCTCAATGTTGCGATACTACTTGCCTCAACTACTTCCTCCAGTAGCTTGTATCATATACCAACCACCCTCTGTGTGACAAATGTTACCCCTCAGGTTCCTATTAAATCTTTCCCTCCTCTTGTTCGACCTATGTCCTCTGGTTCTTGATTTCTCTACTCTGGGCAAGAGACTCTGACCTATTCCTCTCATGATTTTATACACCTCTGTAAGATCACCCCTCATCCTCCTGCGCTCCAAGGAATAGAGTCCAGGCCTGGACAACCTCTCCCTATAGCTCAGGCCCTCGAGTCCTGGCAACATCCTCGTAAATCTTCCCTGCACCCTTTCCAGCTTGACAACATCTTTCCTGTAAAATGGTGGCCAGGACTGAACATAATACTCTAAATCCGGTCTCACCGATGTCTTAAACAACTGCAACATAACCTCCCAACTTCTATACTCAATGCTCTGTACTTGCCAGCACTTTTCTTCTCTTCTCGTTTGATTTTCTTCAGACGACGCAGCAGACCCCTCAGGTCGGTGATGCCGTGCTCAAACGCAATCTTCTCATACTCGTGTGGCTGAGCGCCCTTCAGGAGCTCCCAGACATCAACATCGGGCTCCGTGTTTTCGTCCTTAACCTCCCTGGCAACGGAGAGAAGAGTTCAGTTCCACCGTTCCCAGCCCTTCTCCTCCTCCCCCTGCCCTCCTCTAGTTCTGCCTTTAATCATCCAGGTTTTCAACCACAACGTTTATTACTCTAACAATGCGCTCACATGTAGAGAGCATCACGGCCTGATTCGGAAACTCGAACGCCCAGGAGCGAAGAAGATTACAAAAAGTGCTGGACACAGCCCAGTCCATCACGGGTACTGACCTCCCACCATCAAAGTGATACACAGGGGTGTATTCACTGGAGTTTGGAAGAATGAGGGGGTATCTTATAGAAACATATAAAATTATAAAAGGACTGGACAAGCTAGATGCAGGAAAAATGTTCCCAATGTTGGGTGAGTCCAGAACCAGGGGCCACAGTCTTAGAATAAAGGGGAGGTCATTTAAGACTGAGGTGAGAAAAAAAACTTTTTCACTCAGAGAGTTGTGAATTTATGGAATTCCCTGCCACAGAGGGCAGTGGAGGCCAAGTCACTGGATGGATTTAAGAGAGAGTTAGATGGAGCTCCATGAGCTAGTGGAGTCAAGGGATATGGGGAGAAGGCAGGCACGGGTTATTGAAAGGGGATGATCAGCCATGATCACAATGAATGGAGGTGCTTGCTCGAAGGGCCGAATGGCCTCCTCCTGCACCTATTTTCTATTTTCTATGTTTCTATGTTTCTATGAGTCGCTGCCTCAAAAAGGCAGCCAACATTATCAGAGACCCACACCACCCTGGCCATTCATTTCACTCCTGCCATCGGGAAGAAGGTACAGGAGCTTGAAAACTGTAACATCCAGGTTCAGGACCAGCTTCTACCCTAGAGCCGTCAGGCTGTTAAACACTTCAACCACCAAATAGGCTCCAACCTACATAGACTTGGTGGCATTGCTTTTATCTGTGCAATATTATGGTTTATTTAAAAATATATACATATACTGAACTTTGTAGTTGATGATGTTTACAGAGTACTATATTTGCGTATCGGTTGTGCTGCTGCAATTAAGAATTATTTTGCTCTATTTGGGGACATATGACATGGGCACAAAGGTACCTAGGTTTAGTTTAGTTCAGTTTAGAATTACAGCATGGAAACAGGCCCTTCGGCACACCGAGTCCACGCTCAACCATTGATCACTCATTCACACTAGTTCTACGTCATCCCACTTTCTCATCCACTCTCTGTACGCTAGGGGAAATTTACAGAGGGCCAATTAACCTACAAACCTGCATGTCTTTGGGATGTGGGAGGAAACCGGAGCGCCCAGAGGTCAAGATCAGAAACTGGAGAGGACAGCTCCTGAGGTCAGGATTGAACCTGTGTCTCTTGGCATGAGATAGCAGCTCTTCCAGCTGCGCCACTGAGCCAACGCAATATTCTGCACTCTGGTATTATTCTCTTTGCACTGCCCGTTGTACTTGTGTTTGGCTTGATTGTTACAGTATGTATAGTATGATTTGACTGGATAGCACGCAAAGGTTTTCGCTGCATCTCGGTACACAGGACATTAAGAAACCAACACCAATATCTTGCCCACACAATGACGACTCACCTGTGCTTCAGTAATCCACTGAAGTCAAGCTCTCCTGCGTCTTCCTGACCATCAGTTCCACTTTTAACAAAGAACAAAAACATGCAAGGTTTTAGGAATCTAGTCAAAGGCAAACTGTAAATGAAAAACAACATTCACTCAAGAGAAAGTCGAAAGAGAAAACACCACATAACGATTGCAAAGGAAAGAGTTGAAACAACTTATTGGCAACATTTGCTCAACTTCCAGAATTTTCAAAGGTTCACACAATGCAAAAGAAATAAGGTTTAGTAACATTAAAGACCTGTTACAAAGTAAAACAACAAATTATATTAATGTAGATTCAATTCTTCATTCTGAGGTGGCCCAATTGATTACCTGATCAGATAATAGTTAATTCTGAAGTTAATCTGCCTTCAAACTTTACCTTTCAGTACCTCGCTGTTTTCAATAAATACTCAACAAAATAATGATACTTCATCATCTCCTCAAACCCCATCAGTCCTTCATTCCGAGGCTAGATGATGTGCCTGTTACAATTTTGAGAATGAAGACTAGCACATTGAACTCAAGTACAATATGGCTTCACTGGATAGCACACAAAATCTAAGATTCATCACTGTATTTCGATACACGTGACAATAATAAACCGTGCCAATACCATGCATTTACAGAAGTACAAAGAATCATAATCCTAGAAGCCTCGTAATTCATGGATGTCCATGGTGTCCATGCATTTCTGGACATCAAGATGTTTTGAGGTCCAATTGTTTCCACCCTGCACTGAGACATTGACCAACAATCAGGCAAGTCAATGGCAACGTTAGTTTAGTTTAGTTTAGTTTAGAGATACAGCGCCGAAACAGGCCCTTCGGCCCACCGAGTCCGCACCGACCAGCGATCCCTGCACATTAACATTACCCTATACATACTAGGAAAAACATACATTCATACCAAGCTAATTAACCTGCAAACCTGTACGTCTCTGGAATGTGAGAGGACACCGAAGATCTAGCAGGTCACGGAATGTATAAACTCCGTACAAACAAGCACCTGTAGTCAGGATCGATCCCGAGTCTCTAACGCCGTAAGGCAGTAGCTCAACCATGACACCACCAGGCAGCCCCTTGACCTAATATCACTAGGGAAATGGAGAGCTGGTAGTAGATTGGAATAACTAAATAGTTTCAACTGGTGAGTAGTGAGTACTGGAACCGCAGTCTTGTAGGCTTAATTGTCACTGGCAACTCTTTTCTTTGGAGTGCTGGAGGCTGAGGGGAGATCTGATAGAAGTTTATACAATTATGAGATGCTTAGATAGGGTCGACAGTCAGAACAGTTTTCCCCTGATAGAAATGTCAAAGACTAGAGGGCATGGGTTCAAGGTGAGAGGGGCAAAGTTTAAAGGAGATGTACGGAGTACGTTGTTTTTTGCACAGAGGGTGGTGGGTGCCTGGAACTCACTGCCAGGTTGGTGGGGGAGGCAAATATGATAGTGACGTTTAAGAGGCTTTTGCATAGGCACATGGTTATGCAGGGTATGGAGGGATGTAGCGTATGAGCGGGCCAAAGAGTTAGTCTTGGCATCATGTTGGGAGAGTCTAGGACTAGAGGTCATAGCCTCAGAATTAAAGGACGTTCCTTTAGGAAGAAGACGAGGAGAAATTTATTTAGTCAGGGGCTAGTGAATCTGTGGAATTCTTTGCCACAAAAAACTATGGAGGCCAAATCAGTGGATATATTAAAGATTTTTGATGAGTACAGATGTCAGAGGTTATGGGGAGAAGGCAGGAAAATAGGGCTAGAAGGAGAAATAGATCAGCCATGATTGAATGGCGGAGTAGACTTGATGGGCCGAATGGCCTAAGTCTACTCCTATTCCTTATGACATGTTTAGCACAGACATTGTGGGTCGAAGGGCCTACTCTTGTGCTCTACTGTTCTATGTCCGATGTTTAACTGCCCTCTGAAATGACATAACCATTTAATTTAAGTGTATTTAGGGACGAGCAATGTGCCGGCACGGTGGTGCAGCGGTAGAGTTGCTGCCTCACAGCGCCAGAGACCCGGGTTTGATCCTGACTACGGGTGCTGTCTGTACGGAGTTTGTACGTTCTCCCCGTGACCTCGTGGGCTTTCTCTGGGTGCTCCGGTTTCCTCCCCCACTCCAAGGTGTACAGGTTTATAGGTTTATAGGTTACTTAATTAACTGTGGTAAAATTATAAATGTAGTGCTAGTGTACGGGGTGATCGCAGGTCAGCGCGGACTTGATGAGCTGAAGGGCCCGTTTCCGTGCTGTATCTCTATAGTCCAAAGTAAACACAATAAATGCTAGCCACACAATGAATTTATTACAGATGTGAGGAACTCCCTGAATAACTTGGCCGGATTATGATGAGGTTTATGTGAAGACATTATATATATCCCCGCCGACAACTGTTACCCATCATTGATGGATGCAAAGACCGCACCCTCTTCCACAAAGAATGTCTTGACAAGAAGGACATCAAAAGCACTCAAGAGAAGCAAACAAATAAATAAATAAAATGGCCACAGTAAGAGACCGTGTCCCAAGGGTTAGTCAGAGAACCATGAAAGACCACAGCAGTGAGAAGAGAATCATAAGATGTGATTGCACAAGTTTGAGCACAGCCTAGACCATGAAACCTGGTAGACAAGTCACATCGGCTTCCTGAAGTCCTTCCGTACAGCGGGAGGTACTGATGTACAAGATCAACATCTTGTCAATCGAGTGTAGAAGTGTAGCCATAATTCCGAGATTATGGTACGTAAACTTAAAAAAAAAAAAATTAGTAAGATTAATCAATTGTCCAACAAATTGATCAATAAAGATTTATGATCAGAAACTCACGGAGTGCTTTTACGTTTGATGCGCCTAAACCTAGGCATGGTGCACCTGTGCTCAACGTTGCTTTCGATAAACAAAGTAGAGTTAGTTAGTCAAAGTAGGACATGGAACCTCGTAGCTTGAAGAGTCAAGTGTAAGATATTATCTCTCCGCTCAAGGCAGTAGGCAGTAATCTGTGGTTAACATCACCGCAGAGTAAGGAGCAAGTTACACTCGGGCAGCAGGGAGACCACATTAAATGGGCAGGTCTCTCTCCCGCCAACCCAGGGAAAGGCAAGACACAAGATGTTAATTAAACTAAAGATTACTCATAAGCATACTCGCTCGCTCCCATCCACAGAAAGATGTTAAGAGGGAGAAAGAGTTTCTCTCCTTCACAAAGAGTCACCGAAACATAGAAGTTTGAGAGAGTTTCTTACCTTACTGGAGCAGCCCTATGAGTGAAAGAATACAAAATAGAACTTTCTTAGAGGTGAACCTGGAGGTCGTGCAGGTTAGTAAAGAAAAAGACATTCAGAAGCCCTCAAATGCCATCAGGCAACCGGGCAGGCAAAGTTAACCAAGACCCATTTAACTAACGATGTGTAAACCGCGGACCTTCCAACCCCAACAAGATTCCATTCTCCAACCCACCAACCACCATAGGGACACCCAAGCACCAGCCAATCACCTGCCCCATCATTCATCAACCAATCTTGACCACTCAGGACCCAATGAACTTTGACTCATCCACCCAGCAACCAACCAAATTTCACCACTAAACCTAAACCCATCCATGCATTAAACCACCCAAGACCCTCACCACCACAAGCAGAAAGTTCACCGATGCTCCCCTTAGATATGGCATATATTCCCTATCCAGATGTTGCAAATCAAATATGCAGGTGTTGCATTTCCAGATGTTGTGTATCCATACATTGCCTACCAGATATTCCTCACAGACATTGCATATCCAGCACCTAATCTGATGTTGCCCTCATGGACACTATTGCCTCTGTTCTCATCACTGAGCTCCATCGGCTCACTGATTCTTCACTGCTCTTTCCTTCAGCTTTTGTTGAGATTCACGTCAAAACTTGAAATCACTGTTTAAACTTTAAAGATTCAGAAGTCTCATCCCAAATGATTCCAACAAATGATGGGGGCAGACCAGAGTGGACATTTGGGTTGAGATGTTGGGAGGTCCACCTAAGGTCGCCTTCACCGTCAGATCATCCAACATATACCCACAGGCATCTGTACAGAGGTTCTTGTCACCTGAGTATTAACCAGTTGGCCAATCCTCCAGTTCCATAGAGGACAGTTGCTTACCTCCTGAGTTCTTAGGAAGTACTTAGTGTTGCTGATCTTGCTCCAGACCTTGGACCTTGGTGTGCTAATTGTTCATGATGCCATTTTCTAGAAGCTCTCACTGCTCAACTTGGCCTCCGTTTCGGAAAGCTTCCATCTTACCACTACGGGCATTTTTGTGTTTCATCCTCCTCCAGGAACTGTAAACCTTGTGCCTTTCCTCTGACCATTCTTGAGCCAGATGGGAGGCCACGGAAAATACTTCTCCACCTGACCTCCCTACAGTCACATTGCTGCATCCTGTGCTGTGTATCTTCTGCTCTTTATGAAGAAGTTTCTACTAGACAAATGCTCTTTTGGGCAAGGGCCCTTCTTCAGACCATTGGACTTGAAATGTTGTCCAACTCTGAAGATGGGTCCTGGCCCCAAACGTTGTCTGTCCACTACTTCCACAGATGCTGCCTGACCCACTGACTTCCTCCAGCACTTGGTGTTTTTTCCTCAAGATTACAACACCTGCATTTCCTTGTCTCTCTGAGATTGTCTTGCGCCATGGCTGGTCGAAAGAGAAATTGGTAAGTGTTTCCAGGCACAAAGAGCGGAGAAAACCTGGACCACTGTTCCTTCCCGAGAACGTGGATGAAGACGGTCCATGGGAACCTCCAGAGAGACTGAATGAGGGATTGCCTCCCAAACTTTGAAGATTATTCCATGGTTGGTTGTCGTTTGCTCTCCTTTCGTTCAGCCACCACATGAAGAAGTCCCAAGTTCAACGTCTTGGCATTTAATCGATAATCTACACACCGACCACACCTGACATGTTGGGGTTCTTGGTTGAATGTTTGAAGGGGCTTCTGGATGCACTTCAGCCCCACCTGCCTGATCTTTGGGCACCCACTGCAAGGGGTGTGATGGGATGGTTGGGTCAGAGGACCTCTTGTCTGTCCGCTCCTGGGGCTGGCCAAGATGGTCATTCAGAGGTCCAAGCAGCGTACGGTTATGGATTCCATCTGCCGCCTGTGCTCGTCCCTCTTCCAAGGCCATGTCTGTGGCCAGCTGTCCCTGGAGGGGAGCACATGGTGACCACTTGCTCCCTGGGGCTGGTGGCCCCCATCAAGGCTGGAGTGTGTCAAAGATGGCGATGGTTGTATTTTAATTTGCAAACTTGGTAAATATTCTGCTGAAAGTTATTGCAAATAAACCTCTTAATCATGCCTGCCAATCAATATGCAGGTGTACAAAACTCACAAACTCGACTGAAAGTCAAAAGTTCAAAAACATTTGTAAATTAGCATCTGCATTCCCTTGTGTCTAGTTCACACATTCTTCAATTTTAAGTAACTAGCTACAAACACCCCCTTGCCCTTGTTCCCCCTCTCCCTACCTTTTCCACCTCTCCCTCACAATTCCCTTCTCTCTTCCTGGTGCCCCACCTGGATACGCACCCATTTTACCTTTTCCCCTTCCACCTATATTCCTTCCTCTGGCTTCACATTTCACGACTCGTCTCTTTATCTCCTCATCCCACACATTTTGTCTTGTCATCTCTGGCCTTGATCCAAACATCTGCCAATCAATTCCCCTCACTTACCTGTATCCACCTATCACTTGCCAGGCAGTGGGTTGGTCCTGGTCTTTCCTCGTCTCCAGCTCTTCGCCCCCCACCCCCCCCCCCCCCCCCCCCCCCCACCCCCCGCACCCCCCCCCCCACCCCCCTACTTTCAGTCAGAAGAAGGCTCCCGACCTGAAATGTCACCCATCCTTTTCCTACAGAGATGCTGTCTGACCCATTGAGTTATTCCAGCACTTTGTGTCAATCTTTGCCCCACCCCCACCTCTCTTACAGCTCCCCCCCCCCCCCCCTCCCCACCCCACTACAATCAGTCTGAAGAAGGGTCTTGACCGAAAATGTCACATGTCTATGTTCTCCACAGACGCTGCCTGACCCGCTGAGTTTATAAACTCAACATCTGTTCCCTTTCATCCCCAAGCATTGGATTCTTTATAGAAAACATTGTTATTCCCTTTCAACATGACCGAAATAGCCTAAGTGTGTAAGTGCCTGGATGTGGGACACTGCGATCAGACTAAGAATCAGATACACTGGTTCAAACCAAAAAGGAGGAAATTAATGTTAGGCAGCCAGTTGCCATGTCCTTGAACTTGCTGCATGTTTGAAGAGGAACTTCCAAAACAGAATTCTGCTCACCCTGTTGTGGGAACAATGTTGTTCAGCTGGAAAGTGTGAGGAGAACATTTACAAGGATGTTGCCAGGACTCGAGGGCCTGTGGGCCTAAAAGGGGGGGGGGGGGATTTGGCAGGCTAGGACCTTATTCCTTGGAGCGCAGGAGGATGAGGGGTAATCTTATAGAGGTGTACAAAATCATGAGAGGAATAGAGTGGGTAAATGCATTTTACCCGGATGTAGGGGAAATCGAGAACCAGAGGACAAAGGGTTTAAGGTGAGGGAGAAAAATGTAATAGTAACCAGAGGGGTAACATTTTGTACACAAAGGGTGGTGGGTGTCTGGAACGACTTATTAGAGGGGGCGGTAGAGGCAGGTACTACTATCTCAACATTTAAGAAGCATTTAGATAGGTACATGGATGGGATAAGTGTGGAGGGATATGGGCCAAATGCAGGCAGGTGGGACTCATGTAGATGGGGCATGTTAGCTGGTGTGGGCTAGTGGGGCCTAAAGGCCTGTTTCCATGTCAAGGAATCAGGACTGGGTGTTGGGAATTGCGATGCTGGGGTAGTTTTCTTGTATTTACCTGCGTTTAAAAGCAGCTCGGATATCGATCTGCTGGACCTCCGGGGCTTCTGAAAACAAAAAGACACAAGTTGATAAGTAATAGGAACAGAATTAGGCCATTTGGCCCATCGAGTCTTCCCTGCCATTCAGCCATGGCTGATCTATCTTTCCCTCTCAACCCCATTCTCCTGCCTTCTCCCCATAACCTTTGACACTCTTATCAATCAAAAATCTGTCAATTTCCGCTTTAAATATAACCAATGATTTGGCCTCCACAGCCGTCTGTGGCAATGAATTCCACAGATTCATCACCCTTTGGCTAAAGAAATTCCTCCTCATCTCTCTTTTTATCATTTTATTTTGAGGCCATGCTCTCTGGTCCTAGACTCTCCCTCAAGGAACACCCTCTCCACAACCACTCTATCCAGGCCTTTTATTATTCGATAAGTTTCAATTATATCTACCCTCTTCCTTCTAAACTCCACAACGATTGACCCAGTGCCGTCAAACGCTCTTCATACGGTAACACAATCATCTCTGGGATAATTCTCGTAAACCTCCTCTGGACCCTCTCCAACGCCCGCACATCCTGCCTCAGATCTGGGTCCCAAAACTGCTTACAATACTCCAATTATGGTCCGACCAGTGCCTTATAAAGCCCTAGCATTACATCCCTGTTTTTATATTCTAGTGAAATGCCGCACTTTAATAACAGGCACAGTAAAGACCATTTTGTCACCAGGTCTATGCTGCTCACATGTATGTCTATTTGGACACTGCCCAACACATCCCATAAGCCTTACGCAAGTCACATGCTATGCATCCTATTTCCCTCCCCTTCCCAGCTCTCCCACAGCCCACTGTCTCCGCCTCTTCCTTTCTTCTTCCCGCCACCCACCACCCCCACATCAGTCTGAAGAAGTGTCTCGACCCAAAATGTCACCTATTCCTTCGCTCCATAGATGCTGCCTCACCCGCTGAGTTTCTCCAACATTTTTGTCTACCTTCACATCCTATGCAAGTCAGAAACGCTTAGAGTATTATTGTACACGTGTATGTTTACTATGTACAATTTGAAAATTCGGTAGTGGGCTTAAAGATTGATTAGGCAAGTTTGAGTTTACGTAAGTCGCATATTACATAAGGCAAGGAGTGCCTGTATATTACATACAAAGCTGGTACAAATTGGTCGGTATAGGTTTAAGGTGAGAGGAGAAAGATTTAACAGGAACTTGAGCAGCACCTTTCTCACATAGATGTTGGTGGGTGTATGGAACGAGCTGCCAGCAGAGGTAGTTGAGGCAGGCACTATAACAACATTTAAAGGACATTTGAATAGGTACATGGATAGGAAAGGTTTTCAGGGATATGGTTCAAACAGGGGCAGGTGGGACAAGTGTAGATGGGACATCTTGTTCTGCATGGAGGTGTTGGGCTGAAGGGGCTTTTTCCATGGTTTATGACTCCATAGTTATAAAAATACAGGTTGAAACTCTTTAGTCCTGCATGCTCTGGCTTGGCATGTTTTAAACTATCATTGAGATCTGTACTAGTTAACTAATTCTAAATATGTTTAGTTAAGTTTATTATTGTCACATGCACCGATTTACAGTACAGTGAAAAGCTTTTTGCCTGTTATCCAGTCAGTGAAAAGACTATGCAGGATTACACTCAAGCTGTCCACAGTGTACAGATACTGGATAAATGGAATAATGTTTAGTGGAAGATAAAGTCCAGCAAAGTCCGATTAAAGATAGTCCGAGGGTCTCCAATGAAGTAGAAGGGAGATCGGGGCCATTCTCTTGTTGGTGATAGGATGGTTCGGTTGCTTGATAACAGCTGGGAAGAAACTGTCCCTGAATCTGGAACATCTACAATTAACTAAAGGCTGTACCAATCTGTCACTAATTAGCCTAGCGGTGCAACTTTTTGAGATCTTGGTCAACAGCTTTGGGTTACTGACAGATCTTGCAACCCTTACATAATGCGGGGAGGGTCTAAAACAACAGAGCTAAACAGAACAAGACGCAAAATGCTGGAGTAACTCAGCGGGTCATGCAGCATCTCTGGAGAACATGGGTAGGTGACGTTTCAGGTCGTGCCTGATTAGAGAGTTTCAGCAAACCTTGACATTGGCGGCTTTACAAGAAAAGTGACTGCCACAGATGACTCTGGAGGCCATGTCACTGGGTATTTTTAAGGTGGAGATTGACACATTCTTGATAGTAAGGGGAAGATTAAAAAAGATTATGGGGAAAAGGGAAAGTTAGATCATCCATCACTGAAAGGCAGAGTAGTATTGATGGGCTGAATGGCCTAATTCTTCTGCAGCAATGACTTATGAAAGGTTTCAACCCAAAACTGACCAGCTGTTACTCCAGCACTTTGTGTCTTTTTTTAAACCAATGCAAATGTTCCCTCAGTGGACCTGTCCCATTACTTATAAAAAGTTCCTCACCGATAACTTCCAGATCAAAGGAGCAACTGTCAAACTTGTCCTTCCAGGACACCTCACAGCGATAGTTTCCAGCATAGTTTTCCTTTGCTTTGATAATTTGCATTTCAAAAGTGTGAGTCTGCAAATAAAAGAAGAAAAGATTGAGCGTGAATGTAAGAGGTCACCTCTCATTTGAACGTCAAGCACCGTGTGCAGGGCAACTGTATCTCAGAGTTGAGGTTGCTCCTGGAGTCTCCAGAATTTAAAGAATCAGATTAACATTGGGGAATATTACGGCGGCAAGAGTTGGCAGAGCTCCTGCTTCGCAGAACCGGAGACCTCGGTTCAATCCTGACCTCGGGTGCTGTCTGTCTGGAGTTTGCACGATCTCCCCGTGACCGCATGGGCTTCCTCCAGGTGCTCCGGTTTCCTTCCACATCCCAAAGACGTGCGGGTTTTGTAGGTTAATTGGCTTCTGCGCATTGTCTATAGTGTGTAGGGAGTGGAGGAGAAAGTGGGAGAGCATAGAACTCGTGTGAACAGGTGATCAATGGTCAGCATGGACTCGGTGGGCCGAAGGGCCAGTTTCCATGCTGTATCTCTCAATGAGTCAATGACAGGAGCTGTGTACAACTGACATGCCGGCCAGTTGGTCCAATCTTTTCCAAGGGTGGAGATATAAAAGACCAAATGTATGACGTATACTAACAGTTTCCAAAAATTTGGTATTGGATTTGCTTTATCATTGTCACGTGTACCAAGATACAGTGAAAAACTCAGCTTGCGTACTGTGCTGACAATTTAGCTTTAAGTTTATTAGTGTCATGTGCACAGAGGTACAGTGAAAAGCTTTGTTTTGCGTACTATCCAAACAGATCAGTCCTTGATCACAGCTTTTGTGTTAAGTCAATGGAAAAGCAATAGGGACCAAGATGTTAATTTCCGAGTATGAAAATGGCCATAACTTTTGTAATACTGAAGATATGAAGGTGAATTAGGTGTCAAATTAAACTTTTTTTTTTATGCTTTATCTGATGGGATAACTTGATTTTTACAATCTCAAAATGTTGTAACATTGCTACTCATAGCATGGCAGTCATGATTTCCCACAGAGGGTGGTGGGTATATGGATCGAGCTGCCAGAGGAGGTAGTGGAGGCAGGTACTACAACAACTTTTAAATGCCACTTGAGTGGTTTGGAAAGGTTTAGAGGGATATGGGCCAAACGCGTGCAAATGGCACTTGCCTAGATTGGGCATCTTGGGCGGCATGGATGAGTTGGGCTGAAGGGCCTGTTCCTGTGCTTTCACTCTTTGACACAAGTACAATCAAGTTATATACAAGTGGAGCAGAAAGTGCAAAGAGCAAAAGACCAGAGTGCAGAATATAGTGTTACAGCATTTCGAATGCAATATACAATATGTTATACACAGATACAATTTCAGGAACCAAGAGAGTTTAATTCTCATCCATACCGACAATGGAACAATGAAATCTTTACAATGAATAATGAATTTCTAACTGTAGTTGGAAGTGTGCGGATGGAACTTGTCACACAAATGCTACCATGGCAGAAGTGAAGTAAAAATAGTCCAATATGACAGCACTTTGTCCATTTGGTCATACAGCTCCCAAGTTCCTTTCATGGCCTGTGACACAACAGCTGAGAATAGCTAACACTGGCATGCGTTCCAGCAATGGATATTTGGAGAATAGAATGGCCCGACTAACAGCGGCGACTCCAACCCCTGTTAATGACGCTCCAGAAATGGGAAGCGAGATTGGAATCACAGGTTTCCTCCAGAGGCACTTGCTGGCAAAGGTCTGAAAGTTGGTCTCGGCGCTCCCTGCTCCCTCTTGTTATTCTTTGGCAGTGACTATGGGAACATTGCTCACCAGCCCACTGGGGCTAGAAGGGAGGGTGTTTGGGCACAAGAGATGCTGATCTACAACTAGGGCAAAATGCAAAGTGCTGGACTAACTCAGTGGGTCGGGCGGCATCTGGGGAGGGAAAAGACAGGCGCCGTTTCAGCGCTTTAGACTGAAACTAGGATCATGGATTTCCTCCAGGTACTCTGGTTTCCTCCCACATTCCAAAAGCGTGCAGGTTTGTAGATTAATAAGCTTCTGTAAAATTGCCCCTAGTGTGTAGGATGCTGAGTTTAGTTTATTGTCACGTGTACTGACTGAGGTGTGGGAAAGTAGAATAACATAGAACTAGGGTATGGGTGATCATTGGTTGGCACAGACTCGATAGGCCGAAGGGCCTGTTTTCACTCTGTATCTCTGAACTACATGAAAAATTAAATGAAACTAAACCTAAACCTTTATAAGATCCAAGGAATAAAGTCCTAGCCTGCCCAACCTCTTGCCAGGTGTGTCCTGGCAACCTCCTTGTAAATCTTCTCAGCATTCTTTCCAGCTTAATGGCGTCTTTTCTGTAGCAGGGTGAGCAAAACTAATCACAGTTGTAGAGCTGGTGTTACTATAGCACCTTCGGGGGCTGTCCCAGAGTAGTCCATGGCCATTGAAGCACGTATGAACTGCAGCCATTGGCGTAATGTGTCGGCCATTTTAAGGACATCAACTTTCCACACATCTGATGTTGGTTGAGCAAAAGCATTGGGCGAGATGCCACGATGGAGATAGACTTGAGACTTTAGAGATACTGCAGGGAAACAGGCCCTTTGGCACACCGAGTCTGTATCAACTAGCGATCGCCCCATACACTAGTGCTATCCTGCACACTAGTGAACATTTACAATTTTTACAATATTTCTAGAACCAGTTAACTAGAAATTAGTTCTTAATTTCTTTTTAAAATAGTACCGCAAGAGAAAAAAGAATAATCAAAAGGAAGCTACTTTGGATGGAGACTGCCTTCTTACCCTGGTGATTCTGTCGAATGACTCCTTCAGCTGGAGGTGTTTCCCCGCTTTGCTGGCCAGGTCCAACCACTTGCCCTTGAACCACTTTGCGTTTGGCTTCCGCAGGAGATCCTTGGTTTCCACCTTTGCCACAAAAGTGATATCTCCACCTATAGGAGGGAATATTTACACATCATATCATCGGGGTTATTTAAGGAGTGTGATCCTTGCGGGCGGGGTGGTACAGTCATGGGCGGCACGACGGTAGAGTTGTTGCCTTACAGCGCCAGAGACCCGGGTTCGATCCTGACTACGTGTGCTGTCTGTAC
Source organism: Leucoraja erinaceus (assembly GCF_028641065.1). NCBI lineage: Eukaryota > Metazoa > Chordata > Chondrichthyes > Rajiformes > Rajidae > Leucoraja > Leucoraja erinaceus. The sequence continues at coordinate 19,170,850 of NC_073395.1, read as the reverse complement.
AGAGTTTGTACGTACTCCCCATGACCGCAAGTGTTTCCTCCGGGTGCTCCGGTTTTCTCCCACAATCCAAAGACGTGCGGGTTTGTAAGTGAATTTGTTTCTTTAAATTATCCCTAGTGTCGGATAGAAATAGTGTGAACAGGTGATCACTGGTCAGCGCAGACTCGATGGGCCGAAGAGCCAGTATCTACGTTGCATCTCTAAACTAAACTAAACTAAATTAGGGAATTGAGGGCTCTGGGGAACACACCCAGAAGAGATGAGGCCTGGGGCAGATCAATCACAATTGTGCTGATTGGTGGGGCAAGGTACAAAGGCCATATGGCCTCCATTTCCTGCATCTATCTTCTAATGTGAGAACTTTGGAAGCCAGGTGCTTGGAACAGTAGTCTCCGACTCAGCAAGAACACCAGTGACTCGACAACCTGTAGTCGTGAGTTGCAAAGCAACCAGTGGCCAAAAAGATCTCAAGGTCCATCTCCAATCTGCATGACCTCATCCAGGATGGCAAAAGGGGGCTGATATCTGTACCCTTGGGTTAGGGAGGGGAAAACCTCAAAGTTGCATATTGGGTAATGTTGGTCCAAATCCTCACATTGAGACCACACCTGGAGTATTGTGTGTAGTTTTGATCTCCTAATTTGAGGAAATTATTGCGGGAGTTATTGAGGGAGTGCAGCATAGGTCCTCGAGGTTAATTCTCGGGATTGCGGGACTGTCATAGGATGAAAGAATGGAGCCACTGGGCTTGTATTCACTGGAATTTAGAAGGATGAGAGGATATCTTATAAAAACATATAAAATTATTAAGGGATTGAAAACGCTAGATGCAGGAAACATGTTCCCGATGTTGGGGGAGTCCAGAACCAAGGTACACAGTTTAAGAATAAGGGGTAGACTATTTAAAACTGAGGTGAGGAAAAACATTTTCACACAGAAAGTTGTTAATTTGTGGAATTCTCTGCCTCAGAAGGTAGTGGAGGCCAATTCACTGGATACATTGAAAAGAGAGTTAGATAGAGCTCTTAGGGCTAGCAGAATCAAGGGGTATGGGGAGAAGGTAGGAACTCGGTACTGATTGTGGATGATCAGCCATGATCACATTGAATGGCAGTGCTGGTTCGAAGGGTGGAATGGCCTACTCCTGCACCTATTGTGTATGTATCTATGTGTCTATGAGACTTAAGATTTTTGGCACAGCGGATGGCAGCTACTTGGGCAAGGCATCTGAGAGGCATTGGGCAATTCAGTGAAATAATATATTTGGGCAATTTAGAGGAGTTGTATTATTGGGTAGTTCAGAGAAGGTTCATGAGGTATAAGACTGGGCAGCTCAGACATGGTAGTTGACTTGGAGGCACCACAATATTGGACAAACCAGGTAAGGTATAACACTATGTGTGGGAAGGAACTGCAGACGCTGGTTTACATTGACCCATCCCTTCTATCCATAGATGCTGCCTTTCCAGCAGAGTTACTCCAGCATTTTGTGTTTATCAAGGTATAACACTAATTTAGAGATAGCTTTGCATTGCACCGTTCAGTGGAGTGCTGTTTGAAAATTCAGTAATTGTCCAGGAATAACACAGGTTTAGGTTTAGGTTGTGAGTTGGAAGTTGGTTTTATGCATTAAATATACTCCATGAAATTCAGTTCTGTTGCTGCAACCAACGTCATGGAAGGGAGTAGAAACAAGGAACTGCAGATGTTAGTTTACAGAAAAAGACGCAAAGTGCGGGAGTAACTCAGTGGGTCAGGTAGCATCTGTGGAGAACACGGATAGGTGACGTTTTGCGTTGGGACGATGTCTGTCACCTGATAAAACGTCACCTATCCACATTCTGCACCGACCCGTTCAGTTACTCCAAACACTTTGTGTCTTTTTCTCAGGATGTGCAATATGATACAGTGCCAGGAGTAGAATTAAAGGACCTTCTTTTAGGAAGGAGATGAGGAGACATTTCTTTAGTCAGAGGGCGGTGAATCTGTGAAATTACATGCCACAGAAGACTGTGGAGGCCAAGTCAGTGGATATTCTTAAGGCAGAGATAGATAGACTCTTAATTAGTACAGGTGTCAGAGGTTACGGGGCGAAGGCAGGAAAATGGGGTTAGGAGGGAGAGAGAGATATATCAGCCATGATTAAATGGCGGAGAAGACTTGATGGGCCGAATGGCCTAATTCCACTCCTACTCCTTATGACCTTATGACTGGAGCACATGGCACTGGGAACTCACCAACAGTGACTGTCCCACTGTGGGGCTGCTCAGTGAACAGGGTGGACCGCTTGGAATCATCCAACTTCTCTCCCTCTTCTGTAGGTCCTTCTCCCAGCGACCACACTTGAATCATAAAGTAAAGAAAGGCACATTACCATCTGCACAGAGAACAGAGGGAGTGCTGAAATATCGTTTTTACGTTCTCCACTTCCGAACTCTGTAATTCATGCTGTTAAAAAGGTAGGTTAGCCTTGGGGGAGGATCCAGTTTCATTCATGATGATGTTGGTTATGGGACATGATACCGATGAGGGTGATTGATTGTGTTACATGACATCAAACCTGAATGGAATAAAAAATGGTTTAAGGTGCACACTTGAGCAATCACCTGGAGCTGTCAACTTAGCTAACAATGCATCCATCTATTCATGCCTTGGGAAAATAGTCAAGGGCCACACATACCCTAGTTATTCCCTCTCCCATCAGGCAGAATAAACAAAGGTTTGTCATCGAGTAACAGCAGACTCAAGAACCGCTCCTTCCCCACTTTTATCAGACTGCTGAACGGTCATCTCACATGTTAAGGATCAATTCCCGACCTTCCAATCTACCTTGTTGCAGCCCTTGAAGTATTTTTTTAAATCTGCATTCTCTCTCTGTAGCTGTAACTCTATATTCTACAAGCTGTTTCTCTTTCCTTCTTACACTGCCTGACGTACACGTTTAGAATGACTTGCTGGGGAGAACGTAATCAAAATCTTTCACTGCATCCCAGTACACAACAACAATAAACCAATACCAACTCTGTGCAGAAGCTAAGCTAAGCTCCATGATCCACAGAACAAGCAGAATACATTGCACCTGGTTTCAATTGAATCTACGGGAAATATGTTATAGAGACATAGAATCAAACAATACGGAAATCGGTCCTGTGACCCAACATGCCTATGCCGAACAAGATGCCCCATCTACACTAGTCCCACCTGACTGTGTTTTGTGCTCAGCCCATATCCCCGTAAACCTTTCCTAACTATGTTCCTCTCCAAATGTCTTTTAAATGTCTTTTCCCATATCCCAGTAAACCTTTCCGATCATGTACCTGTCCAAATGTTTTATTTTTAACATTGTGATAGTACATGCCTCACCTACATCCTCTGGCCGCTCGTTCCATTCAACCACCACCCACTGAGTGAAAAAGTTGCCCCTCAGGTTCCTATTAAGTCTTTCCCCTTTCACCTTAAGCCTACGCCCTCCTGTCCTTGATACCCCTACCCAGGGTAAGAGACTCTGTACATTCACCCTATCTATTCCAGTATTAGCATAGAGACATAGAAACATAGAAAATAGGTGCAGGAGTAGGTCATTCGGCCCTTCGAGCCTGCACCGCCATTCAATATGATCATGGCTGATCATCCAACTCAGTATCCTGTACCTGCCTTCTCTCCATACCCCCTGATCCTTTTAGCCACAAGGGCCACATCTAACTCCGTCTTAAATATAGCCAATGAACTGAATCAATGGATGCATTGCCCTCTATGTGTTGGCAGTGTGGTGATGTGCTGCAATGGGTGGTTTCAGCGAAGACATACCCGAATTCTTCCTGGAAGAATCAGACGGCTTCTCATCTGTTTTGGGAACAGACACAGTCAAACCAAAGTTTAAAGCACACATGAGAAATTCAGCATTGTCAGCGACGCCACCTGGCGTAGATCGTGGTCTCTCACCCATCCTCCCCTTCCAACCACCCCACCACTCATCATTGGTTGCTCAACATCCCAACCAAATGATGTTCCCCCCCTTCAACATCAGGGAAGAGTCATCTCTCAAACAGGCAGTGTTAGCCAAAACTGAAAAAAAAAAATTAAACAAACATTCAAATAAAATGTGAAGACTACATTCTAGTTTTCTCTCTGGAGTTTTCTTCAGCAGAGGATATGCAGGGAATATATCTTGCCCCAAACAATATTCCCTTTATCCTGTATCTGTACTGCATGGACGGCTCGATTGTAATCATGTATACGCTTTCCGCTGACTGGAGAGAATGTAACAATAGCTTATCACTGTACCTCAGTGCACGTGACAATAAACTAAACTAAAATAAACAAACCGAGCAGGAAAATCAGAGCAATTCTTAAAGATATGGCCTCCTTTCATTGATTTATTACAAGTATAGTATGGTGCAACTCAACTCTGGAAATTAACCGTTTCTGAACTGGGTGATGGGTGTGGTGAGATATGAAGTAGGCATATCCCTTCTCTGTTTCTTTTCTCTTTTTTCTTTTTCCTTCTCTTTTCCTTCTTTTTTTTTTAAACAATTCTATGGATTTTTCTCCTTATCTTTCTACAGGCTATCACTTGTTAACCCCGGGAGTGGTACTCCAGAGGGTCTATACTTCACTATTTCCTTTTCTCGCTTTCTCTTTCTTGTGTTACCTTTCTCTTGCTAAATTTAAAATACAAGTTGTACACAAAATGAATTATGTCTTTTGCCACGGTTTATACTACTGTACACTGCTTCTAATAAAAATACTGATTAAAAATTAAAAAAAACAAAAAACGAATGGAAGGATATGGATCACACGCAGGTATGGGTGTTTAGTTTATCTTGGCATCATGTTCAGCACGGACATTGTGGGCTGAAGGGCCTGTTCCTGTGCTGCACTGTTTTATGTTCTATGTTCCTCTATGTCTTCCTCCCTGGTTTGCATTTTCTTCTGGGCGTGACTGAGTCAGGGTACAACTCTTGCCGCTTCAGTGCCTTCTGGACGTCAGAGATTTTCTGGGGCAGAGTTTCCTCAACGGAGTTAGCAATACAATCGCGTTGGCCCCTCCCCGTTTATACCGGCAAGCCAAGTCTGTCACTGCACCTCTCCAGCCATGACTTGCAAAGCATGGGAGGGTGAGGTTAGCAGACAGACTGCAAGATCACACCATCAATGTCCCGTCTGAGTCTCATTACAACTATCTCGGGATAAAAATTAACTGCAGATGCTGGTTCATACCAAAGATAAACAGAAAATGCTGGAGTAACTCAGCGGGTCAGGCAGCATCTCTGGAGAACGGGTGGTGCCAGCAATGGCTGCCTCGCCAACAGCCTGTCTGCCCCTTCCTTCTTTGTTTGTATGTGTTGAATGTATGTTTTAAGTGTTCTTTAGTTTGTTTTATGTAGGGGGTGGGGGTTGGGGGAAACTTTTTCTAATCTCTGACATCGACGGAGATGAGACTTTTTATATCGTATATCGTATCGTATCCGCACTGCGGCCTAACATCGTGGAGTTGGCGGCCTTTGCTGGAGGCCGACTTTGGGAGCTCCACCACGGGAGCCTGCAGGACGTCCCATCACGGAGCTCGCAATCCCTTTGCCAGGGATCGACCTCGGAGCTCCAACCGTGGGAGACGTTAACATTGTGGAGCTCGGGGTCTCTGGTTAGAGACCGACTTCGGGAACTCCAAGCCGCAGGAGCTTCAATCGCCCCGACGCGGGGGCTTCGACTGCCGGCTGCGGGAGCTACGATCGTCCCGAATGCGAGTGGCTTGGCTGCCCCAACCTCGGGAGAATAATGAGGAAGAAAATTGGACTTTATTGCCTTCCATCACAGTGAGGAATATGGGGAATCTGCTGTGGTGGATGTTTATGTTAAGTTTTATATATTTGTGTGTCTTGTAACGTTTTTTTTTAGTATGGCTGTATGGTAATTCGGATTTCACTGTACCTTAATTGGCACATGTGACAATAAACTGACCATGAAAACTGAAAATCTTGAACATGGATCGATGGCGTTTTGGGTAGGGACCCTTCTACAGATGACCCGACCCAAAACGACTCGCATCCATGTTCTCCAGCGATGCTGCCTGACCCGCTGAGTTACTCCAGCACTTTGTGTCTATCCAACTAAGTAGTAATACTTTGCTTGGTAGTAATCATTTTCCATCAGGGCTGGGGGAAGGGCTGTAGAAACGTACAGTCGTGGAGCTGTAGGCATGGAAACAGCCTCACTGTCCATGCCGACAAAGTTGGCATACTGGACTAGTCTCACACACACACAGGATGTCTCCTCTCCTGCACCAAAGGTCTGGTCTCACCTTCGTGCCCCCCTCCCCTCACCCCCTCACGCCTAAATACCAGCGATGCTCCATTGCTAGCGAGCTGCGCATCAGGGAGATGGAGTGTGTGGCCAAGGCATGCAAGCAAGCGACAGTTAACCCTTCGTGTTAGCACAGGCTGGGTGGGGCATGTTGGCCGCGGCACTTCACGAGAGCAGTCGACGGCTTCAGACGCTCCTCCTTAACCAGCGGATGGGGAAAGAGAGAAACGTTTCTCTTCAACACTCCACTGGAATATCCTCAAGATGGAGGTGGAGCGTGGCGGCTCTGTGTGTGTGCCGGCCCCAGGAGAAGATCTGCTATCAGCCATTAAAATCGCTCCACCTTTTAAAATCTTTATTTCAGCAGCAGCATTTCTTACTCTCTCGGACTTTAATCTTGCACTGAATGTTGTACTTTATCCTTTATCTGTGCTCTGCGGGCGGGTTGATTGTAATCATGTATAGTCTTTTCTCTGACTGGATAGCACGCAATCAAAACCTTTTCACTCGGTAAATATAACAATAATCAACAAAACTAAACCTACTGAACTAAAACCAAACTAAAACTAAAACCTTTAACCCTAGAAGGGTGGCACGGTGGTGCAGCAGTAGAGACCTGGGTTCGATCCTGACTACAGGTGATGCCTGGCCAGGGTTTGCGTTGTCTCTCTGTGACCGCATTTGTGTTCTCCGGGTGCTCCGGTTTCCTTCCACACTCCAAAAAGGTGCAGGTTTGTAGGTTAATTGGCTTCTGTAAATCATCCCGAGTTTGTAGGGTAGAACTGGTGTATGGGTGATCGCGGGTCGGCGCGGACCTGGTGGGCCGAAGGGCCTGTTTCCATGCTGTCTCCCTTAAAACTAAGCTAAAACTAAACTAAAACTATACTAAAAATGAAGGAAAACGCCCTTGTTTAATCCATTTTAACCCAACAGCCTCCATCACCTGCTCACTCTTCCATAACAACAACATATGCCAAGAACACTACTTACCCTGGGTGTCATTGGGCAGCTGAGGACTAGGGGGTCCTTCTGCTAAAAGAAAATAATTAGAATTGGGGAAAACACATCAGTTCACAGAAGTGTACGTAGAGAGAGTTTTATGGTGAATAGATGCCCTGTATTGATCTCACCAGTCAAGCATGGTGGATTACCTGGCTGGGAAGTATTTGCTGAGGTCTGTGTCTCACTCATTGTGGACACACAGTGCACAAGGTACAGACACAAATGAGTTAAAGGCCTTTGAACGATGTACGGAGACAGACACAAAACAAACACACACAGAAATTAAAAAAACACTCTCGCATTCGAATACCTCTAAGTGATGCTTTGCACGGGGGAAGTCTAGTTTAGTTCAGAGATACGGCGAGGAAACACCAGTGATCCCCTGCACACTTACACTATCCTACACACTAGGGACAATTCACAATTAAACCAAGCCTTTTAGCCGACATCTTTGGAGAGTGTCGAGTTATTTCTTTCGTATGATAGATTTCATGAACCTTCGTCATTAAATTAAATGCCTTGATACGAGATTTGAGTTCACAGCGAGCAAAATATCACATTTGAAGACTGGTCCTGCCCCTATCTTTTATCCCTAATTGCAATAGAGTAATGCATGAGCACGTATTTTGTTGTAACTTTTGCAACAAAAACCCTAGCGATCGTCTGATCTTGAGCATCCCGTGATGTTTCTGCTATTGAGTGGGAGAAGTGGGTCTTTGAATGTGTCGGGGGATGATCAATGATTGATCATTCAGACATTCAGATACTCTACCGCCTTCTACCCACTATGGGCCTTTTTACTTCCAACTGCTGGTGCGATATCCATCTCCACTCCCCTTGCCCACTCCAATCCCACCCACCCTGAACTCACGGCTCTACGCTCACTCAGTAAAAATATCCTTCATTATCTCCGTGCAGCCAAGTTGTTCTAGGGTCAGGTATCCGACCTTATTATAAACGCAAGTTATGTGCCCAAGACTGACTCTGAGCAGGCAAACCTAATCCTCCTTCTGTTGCTAAATATACAGCGGTCATGGTCTCCTCATTCCAGGCTATTGTGGCAGACCTGAC